>NC_134358.1:390783915-391083915 GCF_048569485.1 Anomaloglossus baeobatrachus
TCTTTTACATGCCCAGGCTGCGCCGATGCTGTATTTCTAGGAGCCCCTGCCGCTGCTTCTCTCCGTACAGGCCCTGGCTGCTGCAGCTTCTTCTCCTGCCGGGCGGTAACTTTTCAAATGACACACGCGCGCTGTACTGACGACATCAGGGCGCGCGTGTGTAACAGAGAAAGGTGTCGGGCAGGGAACAGAGGAGAGATTCCTGCGTTCCGCTGTCTACACTGTGCGGAGCTGCAGGATAGCTCCCTGCCCGGCACGCAGCGTGTGATGAGGGCGATCTGACCAGGGACCTCCCCGGATCCTGGAGCTCCGTCAACAGGTCAGATTGCCCTCATCACTGACCGGCCAGCAAGGATGCCCTGAACCAGGCGGGCTGGTCACAAAGAGTAGGCGGGCCGCCCCTTGCCCAGGTCTGCATTAGAGTGTTATGAATTTTCGTTTTTGCTATTATTTTCCCCCTTGTTTCAAGAGCCATACCTTTTTTATATTTCTATCTACTTAGTTGAGATGAGAGTTTGTTTTTTGTGTAACCAGTTGTAGTTTTGAAAGACATTTTTTATTTTGCCAAAAAATCTACTGGAAAGCGGGAAAAAGTACTGGGAAATTGCAGAAAAAAATGCAATTGTTCAATTGTCCTTTTGGGTTTCATTTATTTATTTATTTCATCAGGTCAGTTTAATTATGATTTTAATAGACTTCTCCATTTTTTTGGTACAGGCAGATGCCAGCTGTTTTATACAGCCAATATCTTCCTGGTATGAAGCCGTTTCAGCTCTTGAGTCTGCTTTATTCATTCCTTAATGACGTTACAAGAAATATCCGTTAGGGATCACTTAAGAAGCACTCGCATGAATATTTTTTTTTCATTAAATGTGTATATATACAGGTGGCACTGTTGCTCAGTGGTTAGCATTGCAGTGTTGGGGTCGTGGGTTCAAATCCCACCAAGGACAACATCTGGAAGGAGTTTGTATGTTCTCCCTGTGTTTGCGTGGGTTTCCTCTGGGTACTCTGGTTTCCTCCCACACTCTGAAGACATATTAATAGGGAATTTAGATTGTGAGCCCCAATGGGGATAGTGTTGTCAATGCATGTAAAGTGCTGCGAAATTATTAGCGCTATATAGATGAATAAATATTATTATTATTATTATTATTATTATTATTATTATTATATGTGTACTTAGTGTAGTGTGAGTATATTAACCCCTTTAGGACGAAGCCAGTTTTGTACTTAATGACCAGGCCATTTTTTGCAATTCTGACCAGTGTCACTTTATGAGGTCATAACTCTGGAACGCTTCAACGGATCCCGGTGATTCTGACATTGTTTTTTCGTGACATATTGTACTTCATGATAGTTATAAATTTAGAACGATATTTTTTGCTTTTATTTGTGAAAAAATCGGAAATTTGATGAAAATTTTGAAAATTTTGCAATTTTCAAACTTTTAATTTTTATGCCCTTAACCCAGAGAGTTATGTCACACAAAACAGTTAATAAATAACATTTCCCACATGTCTACTTTACATTAGCGCAATTTCTGAAACAAAATGTTTTGGGGTTAGGAAGTTAGAAGGGGTCAAAGTTCATCAGCAATTTCCCATTTTTTCAACAAAATTCACAAAACCATTTTTTTAGGGACCACATCACATTTGAAGTGACTTTGAGAGGCCTAAGTGACAGAAAATACCTAAAAGTGACACCATTCTCAAAACAGCACGCCTCAAAGTACTCAAAACCACATCCAAGAAGTTTATTAACCCTTCAGGTGCTTCACAGGAACTAAAGCAAAGTGGAATGAAAAAAAGCAAAAAATAAAATTTTACCTAAAATGTTGCTCTACCCCAAATTTATTCACTTTTAGAAGAAATAACACAACAAAATGAACCCCAAAACTTGTTACCCACTTTCTTATGAACGCGCCAATACCCCACATGTGGTCAGAAACCTTTGTTTGGACAAATGGGAGGGCTTGGAACAGAAGGAGCAATATTTGAATTTTGGAAAGCAAATTTGGCTGAAATAGATTGCGGGCACCATGTTGCATTTACATGTCCGCCAAGGTACCTAAACAGCAGAAACCCCTTACAAGTGACACCATTTTGGAAACTAGACCCCTTAAGGCTTCTATCTAGGGGTATAGTGAGCATTTTGGATACACAGGTACTTCACAGATTTTGATAACGTTACGTTGTCACATTGAAAATTTTCATTTTTTTCTCAAAAATGTTGCTTTAGCATCAATTTTTTCACTTTTTCAAGAGGTAATTCCAAAAATGTGACCCCAATGTTTGTTACCCACTTTTTTATGAGCGCGGTGATACCTCACTTGTGGTCTGAAACCTTTGTTTGGAGAAATGGGAGGGCTTGGAACGGAAGGAGCAATATTTGAATTTTGGAAAGGAAATTTGGCTGAAAAAGATTGCGGGCACCATGTCGCATTTGGAGGACCCCTAAGGTACGTAAACAGCAAAAAAACACCACAAGTGACCCCATATTGGAAACTAGGCCCCTCAAGGAATTTATCTTGATGTTTGGTGAGTACCCTGAACCCCCAGGTGCTTTACAGAAGTTTATAACGTTGAGCCATGAAAATAAAAAAATAAAATTTTACCACAAAATTGTTACTTCAACCAGGTAGCTTTTTTTTTCACAAGGGTAACAGGAAAAAAATCACCATGAAATTTATTGCGCAATTTCTCCTGAGTTTGTTGATATCTTGTATGTGGTGGAAATCAACTGTTTGGGCACACTACAGGGCTCAGAAGAGAAGGAGTGCAATTTGACTGCAAAATTGGCTGGAATCAATAGCGGACGCCATGTTGCATTAGGAGAACCCCTGAGGTGCCTAAGCAGTGGAGGTCCCCCACAAGTGACCCCATTCTGGAAATAAGACCCCTCAAGGCTTTAATCTAGGTGTATATTGAGCATTTTGAATACACGAATACTTCACAGAATTTGATAAGCTTAGGTTGCCATATTGAAATTTTCATTTTTTTCACAAAAATGTTGATTTAGCGACACATTTTTCACTTTTTCAAGAGGCAACAACAAAACGTGTACCCCACAGGTTGTTATCAATTGTCTTATGAGCACAGGGATACCCCACATGTGGCCAAAAACCTCTGTTTGGATAAATGGGAGGGCTTGGAATGGAAGGAGCACCATTTGAATTTTGGAAAAGTTGAAGTAAATTGCGCGCACCATGTCACATTAGCAGGGCCCCTTGGGCACCTATACATCAGAAACCCCCCACAAGTGACCTCATTTTGGAAACTGGACCCCTCAAGGATTTTATTCAGGAGTATAGTAAACATTTTGAATCCACAGGTACTTCACAAAACTGTTGCTGTAGCAAAAAATTTCTCACTGTTAAGGGGGCTTTACACGCTGCGACATCGCTAATGCGGAGTCGTTAGGGTCACGGAATTGGTGACGCACATCCGGCCGCATTAGCGATGTTGCTGCGTGTGACACCGATGAGCGATTTTGCATCGTTGCAAAAACGTGCAAAATCGCTCATCGGTGACATGGGGGTCCATTCTCGATTATCGTTACTGCAGCAGTAACGATGTAGTTCGTCGCTCCTGCGGCAGCACACATCGCTATGTGTGACGCCGCAGGAACGAGGAAGCTCCCCTTACCTGCCTCCCGGCCGCTATGAGGAAGGAAGGAGGTGGGCGGGATGTTCCGGCCACTCATCTCCGCCCCTCCGCTTCTATTGGGCGGCCGCTCAGTGACGTCACTGTGACGCCACACGGACCGCCCCCTTAGAAAGGAGGCGGTTTGCCGGTCACAGCGACGTCGCCGGGCAGGTAAGTATGTGTGACGCATGTGCGCGATGTTGTGCGGCATGGGCAGCGATTGCCCGTGTCGCACAACAGATGGGGGCGGGTACCCACGCTAGCGATATCGGGACCGATATCGCAGCGTGTAAAGTAGCCTTTAGGCTATGTGGCCATGATCCAGCGACACGGCGTCTAGTACCCAGTGTCAGCCTCCTGCAGAAATGTGAGTGTTGTCCACGGGAGAACGCAGCTGCCCATGCCCACGATTTGGGTTCAGGCTGCTGTGGACTTTAGTTCTATTCTACCTGCAAAGAACACTCATCTCCGCAGCATAAATTGACATCCTGAGGCTCGGGAAGCTGCGCCACAGGTCGATTTATGCTGCGGAGAAAAGAAACACAGTGGGCACGGGATTTCTAAAAATCCTGCCACTGTGCTTCTACTGCACAACGCAGCGTTATGGACGCAGGGAAAACACTCTGCGCCCAAAATGTTGCAAACCCTGATTGTGGGCACACAGCGTAAAATGCTACAATGGATGAATGGATAGATGTCAAACATATATAACGTCCCACCCCCCTGCATATTCTAAGCTGGCGCCCTTTAGTGCCTTTCATGTGACACTAAAGGATGCCTAGCCTTGTATTTAGCCCAAAAAAAAAAAAAATAATTAAAATAAATGACGTGGGGTCCCCCCTATTTTTGATAGCCAGCTAGGGTAAAGCAGACAGCTGTAGCCTGCAAACCACAGCTGACAGCTTCATCTTGTCTGGTGATCAATTTGGAGGGCTCCCCAAGCTGTTTTTTTTTTTTAATTATTTATAAATAAATAATTAAAAAAAAAAAACAAACGTGGGGTCCCCCCAAATTAGATCACCAGCCAAGGTGAAGCTGACAGCTGGGGTCTGGTATTCTCAGGATGGGAAGAGCCACGGTTATTGGACTCTTCCCAGCCTAAAAATAGCAGGCCGCAGCCGCCCCAGAAGTGGCGCATCCATTAGATGCGCCAATTCTGGCGCTTCGCCCCAGCTCATCCCGCGCCCTGGTGCGTTGGCTAACGGGGTAATGAATGGGGTTGATACCAGGTGTGTAATGTCACCTGGCATCAAGCCCAGCAATTAGTTATGTCACGGCGTCTATCAGATACCCGACATAACTAATTGACAGTAATAAAAAAAAAATTGACAACAAAAAAAAAATTTATTTGAAAAAACACTCCCCAAAACATTCCCTGATTGACCAATTTATTGAAAAGAAAAAAAAAAAATCCACAATAATCCATTTGGATGTCCCACGTCGACTCTGGACCTTCTAGAATATGGGGGACACGTTCAGGGAACGTATCCCCCATTTTCTAGGAGGGCAGACCCTCCATTTGAGGAGAGTGGGTGCAAAGAATCTGCACCCACTCTCCCCGGGTCACAGCTGCAGACTCTGTGCAGCAGCAGCCAGCGTCCTGAACACAGGAAGCTGTCATCTGCTCGGCACATGTGACCGGAGTCTGCAGAGAAGGAGCCGGAGGAGGGGGCCGCGGGGGATCAGCACTCCGGTATGTATGACACCGGGGGACACCGGGGGACACCAGGGGGGGGGGTAGGGGGGGACCCGGCAGGGCCTAGGGAGCAGGTTTCTGTCGCATGTGTGATGGCACATGCGACAGAAACCATAGGAACAGTGGAAATGCGGCCGGCGCGCTGCTGTGATCGCCGGTGCGCGCGGCCATCTTGGATTTTCGGGAGGGGGTTGGGGGTCGGGGGGGCACTTTGGGGACACCGGGGGACCGGAGGGAACCGGGAAAAAGATTTATCTCCCATCTGGCATGTTTGAACATGCCAGATGGGAGATAAATCATTTTTTACCGGCGCGGTCATTTACTATAATTTGATGATCGGTATACGGTGTATACCGGTCATCAGGTGAGCGGGGACCGGAAAAACCGGCCCGAATCATGATCTCCAGGGTCTCAGCTACCCCCGGCAGCTGAGACCCCGGAAATTTTCTGACTCTGGGGGGCGCTAGACCCTTTTTTCCGACCGCCGTTAAAAAGCGGCGGATCGGAAAAAGTACCCTTATTTACCGCCGTTAAAAGGCGTATCGGCGGTCGTAAAGGGGTTAAGATGCTCACCACTGCTCTCTCCAGTATCCAGCACCAACTTGCTCCACTTCTCAGTTACACAATTCAGACTCTCTGGGTCTCTCTGTGAGCGCTATGGGCAACTAAGACAGTTTTTCATTTATACACTTTTAATAAATAAGGCCTTTTATGTTTGTGAAATATGGATAGATCATTATTAAAACATGTGAACCCCCACTGTGCAGGAAGGGGAAGGAGGTAACCTGCGTCCATGAACTGCCCCAATTGTGCAGGGAGGGGAAGGAGGTAACCTGTGTCCATGAACTGCCCCCCACTTTGCCAGGAGGGGAAGAAGGTAACCTATGTACATGAACTGCCCTCCACTGTGCAGGGAGGGGAAGGAGGTAGCATGCGTTCATGAACTGCCCCAACTGTGCAGGGAGGGGAAGGAGGTAACCTGCGTCCATGAACTGCCCCCACTGTCTAGGAGGGGAAGGAGGTAACCTGTGTCCATGAACTGCCCCCCACTTTGTAGGGAGAGGAAGAAGGTAACCTGTGTCTATGAACTGCCCCCCACTGTGTTGGGAGGGGAGCGAGGTAACCTGTGTTCACGAACTACCCCCACTGTGCAGGGAGCGAAAGGAGGTAACCTGTGTTCATGAACTTCTCTGACTGTGCAGGGAGGGGAAGAAGGTAACCTGTGTCCATGAACTGCTCCCCACTGTGCAGGGAGGGGAAGGATGTATCCTGTGTCTATGAATTGCCCCCACTGTGCAGGGAGGGGAAGGAGGTAACCTGTGTTTATGAACTGCCCCCACTGTGCGCAGGGAGGAGAAGGAGGTAACCTGTGTCTATGAACTGCCCCCACTGTGCAGGGAGGGGAAGCAGGTAACCTGTGTCCATGAACTTCTCTGACTGTGCAGGGAGGGGAAGGAGGTAACCTGTGTCTATGAACTGCCCCCACTGTGCAGGGAGGGGAAGGAGGTAACCTGTGTCTATGAACTGCCCCCACTGTGCAGGGAGGGGAAGGAGGTAACCTGTGTTCATGAACTTCTCTGACTGTGCAGGGAGGGGAAGGAGGTAACCTGTGTCTATGAACTGCCCCCACTGTGCAGGGAGGGGAAGGAGGTAACCTGTGTCTATGAACTGCCCCCACTGTGCAGGGAGAAGAAGGAGGTAACTTATGTCCATGACCTATTGTCTATGTTAGATTTTTACATAACAATTTTACATACAGTATATTTTTTGCTCCCAGGTGTATTCCTAAATTTTTGTGCCTAAAAGGAATAGAAAAAGGTTATTTTTCTCCATAAACTTTTCTTTTGTGGTCAAATATTTATATTTTTAATAATATTCGTGAAATACTCAGTGCTGCGTATAGACTTTGTGAAGCTTCTGGAACTGTGGGAACTAGAAGTTTCTAGAACTCTCCAGCTGTGTACATATTAGTATAAATACAGTTATCTTAAACTAACCATTTCATTTGCTGTTCTGCTGAGTAAAGGCTCTCTAAGACAGGAACATTCTTTTAACAATAGCGATTGACGAGCGAATAGTGATCGCATCGTTATCATTGCATACAAGCTCATTATTTCACAAGCAAATATTTGCTTGAAAGATCGCTATTACAGTCGATGGAAAGTCTCTAGTCATCCACAAAAGCATTTATTACACCTTAGGATCAGACCAAGATTTTAGCAGTTAGGGGTGGTGTTTATGTGATTTGCGCGTTGTGCTGAGGTGGTAGCGACTTACTACATGGTAAAATTTTATGTCGAGAAGCGATAATTTTTAAGCACGTTGAAAGACCTGGTTTTGCGGGACTCGAACAATATTACAATCACTAGCAGCTATGACACACTGAGAATATCACTCTGTTTTAAAATATATTGTGGTTTTCCTCATTATTTTTACCCTGTCTATTAAGTGATTAAGTGAACTTGCGTACACAGCTACAGTTAATTTAGATGGCATCAAGAGGTTGCAAACATCTGACAGAAGCATTTTGCTATGTCTGTGGACAATTTATAAAGACAAGAGCGAAAAAGTACTCTGGGAAAGCATCTGGTAAGATATGTGAGGCCTACAAAAAATATTTTGCTGTACCTGTTAGGGATCAAGACAAGCCATGGGCATCTCATTTTTCATGTGAGCACTGCAAGAGAGCTCTTGAAGCTACGTAGACAACTACCGCTTTCTTAGATGGCAGATTTTTATTTTGTAAAATTTTGAGATCTATTAAACTTAAAGAGTTGTAAATAAGACCTTTTTAACAAATTTCAATGCTTTAGAAAAATATACAACAAAATTCAACATATATTCTGTATTAATATCTTACATATTACTAGTAATGTGTGGAATAAACCAAATTCTTAATCCGAATTTTATTTTCTTAAAGGTTGATACAATTGACAACAGAGGGAGATGGATTTTGCTATCCCAAGAATTTGGCACGAACCAACCAACTACTAAACCAATTGCTACCTCTGCATAGTAGACTCTTAAAAACGTAGAACTAGGAAAAATGCACCTCTTATCACATATACAAGGAGGTCAGGGCAGTGCAATACTGGGGCAATAGATGAAGGAATGTCTTTCCTTCATCCATCACCCCCGTAACGCATTGCCCAACCTCCTTGTACCAGCTTCTTCAGACAGATATCAACCACTTTCAGGAGAAAGTAGCAAATCAAACATGGAGGAAGATGTTGAAGATCCTGATTTCAATTTTTCAGATGAAACTGAGGAATGGAAGCCATACTACACTAACAAGAAAGACCTTAGTGCTCTGACCAGAGACCTTGGTCTCACCAAATCCAACGTTGAGTATCTGACATTAAGGCTCAAGCAATGGAACTTTTAGATGAAAACATCCAAGTCACAGATCAAAGGAAGGAGCAACAAGCTTTTTCCAGCTTCTTCAGTTGTCAAGATGGACTATAATTCTGTTGAACAATGTGGCCAGTGTATTTGAGGCTATTGGAATCACCTGTAACCCCAAGGAGTAGCTCCTGTTCATAGATGCAGGAGTATCAAAGTTGTGTTGCTTCACAAAAGGGAACAAATCTCCTTCTCTTCCTGCCACACACTCAGTGCAACTGAAAGAAGAATACACTAGTGTCAAGATGGTGCTAGGTGCCTTGATGTATGATGACTACGACTGAGAGGTTATTGAAGATTTCCAAATATTGTCATTCCAGATGGGCCTCCAAGGTGCTGTTACAAAATATCCTTGATTTCTTTGCCTTTGGGACACACAGGCAGGACTGGCCTCAGCAGAAAAAGTTATGTGTGGAGAAAAATAATGTAAAGTGGGAGCAATTGGTGGACCCACGCAAGGTACTGATGCCACCAATACACATCAAGTTAGGGCTCAGAAAACAATTTGTCCCAGTTGTCGATAAGGTGTTTTGACAGCTTTCAAGTATCTCCAAGATCTTTCCCATAAACTGTTTGAGGGAAAGATCAAAGCTGGTGTGTTCATTGGACCACAAACCAAGAAGATCATAGAGTGCAGCAAGTTTCCAAGAAGCAGAATTGGAAGCAGAAATTGGCTTGGAGCAATTTTGTCGCAGTGGTTCACAGCTTCCTTGGTGATCATGTAGGATAGCTTGGCCGCCGGGCCATGGACTCTGCATTCCTACACCAGAGAGAACCGGAGTTTGTAGATCACTTCGGGCAATGTGTGAGACACTTACTTTTCTCTTCAGGGTGGTGTCCATCACTGTGCAGCCAGTCACTGTCATAGATGAAATAGTGAATACCTGACACCTGAGTACTCTTGGCAAAGAACAGTAGAAGAGTTTATTTTCCTTTTCACCATTATGACAAACATGGCCCTATTCCTATGGTTCTGCTTCTGATATTCTCTGAGGTACTCCCTCTTGGCCTATCCCAGCTATCTTGTCCACAAGCTGCCTCCGTTCCTCTCCTGTTATTACTGCTGTCCGATTCGCTACCCCGACTACTGTCTTGTTGCTTTGACCCTCTAAGCCCGTCGGGATGAGCCATTGGCTCTGAACCTTATGAGGATACCTCTGAGTTCTCTGACTGGCTCAACTACATAGCCACGTCCTTCTTACTCGAACGCTCCTGCAGAACTGGCACCTCACAAGGCCCGTCTCTCTAACCAAGCCACTAGCCATCTGTTGCTTCTCTCACCTTTGCTCTCCACTCCCTCTGTAACCAGGAAGTGTCTAACACTGTTACATCTGTAAAACCTATAGCTTTAGCTTATCGGGCTAATACATCTCACTATACATCACTAATAGATCTGCAATACATTACACATTACATAACCATCCATTTTGCATTAGATTCTTGAGTGCATCAGCCGCTAAACACAGTCTCAACTCTGCTGAATTGCGCTACTGCACCTTCTAGATAACTAGATAAAGAACTTCTTATCACATTCTCTATAGAATTCAACATATGTATAATATGCACAGCATAAAACAGCATATAACACAGTAGGTGTGGGGGTAACGCGACCACCTCCTACTATCACATGGATGAAAAAAGCTGGTACAGATTCTGACAAAGAACTATGCTGCAGTGGGCTGCATGATATCATTTAAAGTCCATATCCTTGATGCCATCTTCATAAATTCAAAGAAAACAGGGCAGATTATTCAGAGGAGCAAGGAGAGCGCTTTAACCAGGACATAATGAACTTTGACTGCCGTTACCAAGGACAGTATGATAGGAACATGATGGAAAACTGTATTTGAGGACTAATTTGTGAAAGTAATATACAATACAGTTGCAAATCCAGAAAATATGCTCATTTTTTAGCTATTATACGGAGCACTGGTTGAGGTTCATATTAATTGCATACTTGTAGTTAAATGTTGCTTGTTTTTATGATACAACACAAGCACAACTCAACATTTTGTGTTTTATCTCTATAAATACAAAGCTACCGTAAGCCATTGTCACAAAATCAAAGTTCATGAGAAAGTAGGTCTTTTTTTAATCACTTTTATATGTGAGCAGTTGAAATATAACATTTAGAACCTGAGAACAAAAATTGTGTTACATAGTATGATTTGCCAGCATTAAAATACAAATGTCATTCTTCAATCTAATTCTGATGACATCAATTCTCAAAAGTTACAGAACCAAGATCATCTCCTACTGATGAACAGGTTTAAGTGTGAAAACTGAAAGATTGACAGAAATGAATAAGAAAGCAAAATGTAATTTTCTAAAATTGATGTTTAACAAACAAATACTTATTTAAACATAAGAAATATGGTCTTGTTACCTTCACTTGTGCCATCGATCAGAACCATTGACTTCATAAATGAGCCATACCCTATTGCAATTTTTTGTAGTAACATCCCATTTTAATCCTTAATAATATAGCAAAACCAGATGTCAATTTAAGAAAACAATGACGAATAAATAATCTGCAGTGTATCATAACCAAATCATTCAGTGATTACATTTTTATAAATATTTGCAAATTTTAGAAATGTGCACATCTTCCAGACAATAATTTAGTCTACAAATAACCGTCCTCGTTCAGATTATCCCAATATGTTCAGTAGTCTGAAGATGGTGATTGATGATCAGTTTGGAAATATGCCTTTCTGGAACAATCTGACTTGAGATCCAGTTGAAGAATTTTTTGCATTGCATGATTTCATCTAAGCTGTAATCCATCAAAAGAAAAAGAGCATAATTGCCAAATGCTGAAATTTCCTAGGAAAGAACATCACTGGAGTATATTTCTTATATTGTAAATATCTTACAAATAAATGAAATTATTGTATAGTAGACTCAAAATACTGGACATGCACCTGGACCTACTGTTGGATAACATGTATATACAGTATATCACAAAAGTGAGTACACCCCTCACATTTTTGTAAATATTGTATTCTATCTTTTCATGGGACAACACTGAAGATATGACCCTGTGATACAATGTAAAGTAGTCAGTGTATGGCTTGTATAACAGTGTAAATTTGGTGTGCCCTCTTAATAACTCAACACACAACAATTAATGTCTAAACTACTGGCAACAAAAGTGCGTACACTCCTAAGTACAAATGGTCACATTGTGTCCAAAGTGCCAATATATTGTGTGCCATTATTGTCAAGCACTGCCTAATTTCTCTTGAACATGGAGTTCACTAGTGCTTCACAGGAGCCGCTGGAATCCTCTTCAACTCCTCCATGACGATATCACGCAGCTGGTAGATATTAGCGACCTTGCTCTCCTCCACCTTCCATTTCAAGATACCCCACACATGCTCTATAGGGTTTATGTCTCGAGACATGCTTGTAATCCAGCTACCTTCCCCTCAGCTTCTATTGCAAGGCAGTGGTCATCTTGGAAGTGTGTTTGGAGTCATTATCATGTTGGTATACTGTCTGCACCCAGTTTCTCAAAGGGGAGTATCATTTTCTACTACAGTATGTCACAAAACATGTTGGTATTCGTGGTTTCCTCAGTAAACTGTAGCTTCCTAAAGCCAGCAGTACTTATGCAGCCTCAAACCATTACACTCCCACCACCATGCTAGACTGTAGGCAAGACACACTTCTCTATGGATGCCTCTCCTTGTTGTCACCAAACACGCTTGACACTATCTGAACTAAATAAGTGTATCTTGGTTTCATCAGAACACAGGACATCGTTCTAGTAATCCATGTCTTTAGTCTGCTTGTCTTCAGAAAACTGTTTGTGGGCTTTCTCGTGCATCATCTTTAGAAGAGGCTTCCTTCTGGATGACAGTCATGCAGACCGATTTGATACAGAGTGCAGCGTATGATCTGAGCAATGACAGGCTGACCACCCCTGTAACCTCTGCAGCAACACTGGCAGCACTCATACATTTATTTTGAAAAGACAACCTTTGGACATGATGCTGAGCACATACACTCAACTTGGGTCAAAAAATCTCATACTCTTTGCTAGAACGGTAAAATTATTTTTTTGTGTTGCATAACGACACAGGAAAAACATAGGATAAGTCTGAAGTGTGAACATGCCCTTTGAGTATACGAGACTCAGTGTCCAGCTGTGCATGCCTGCCCCACTTATTTAGAATCTTCTGATATTTAATTATAGACTCCTATGTTGCCACCTCGACTGGAGAATTGTTTTAAAAAAATTGATGGAGACTAAACAAGTTCTAGAGGCCAGAAAATGATTCTTTTAAAGTCTCTTGAAGCTAATTAATGGCTTTTCCGTATGATTGTGTCCATTGAGTTTGGCTAGTGGTAGTTTCACGACGATGAATATACTGCAGTTTAGAAAGATTTGTATTCTTAGATCAAGATAGATTTGGATCAATTAAAATTTTCTTGCAATTACAATTAACTACTGTGAAGGACATATTTGTCCCAAGACAGTGGAGGGCCGGAGCCTAGGGCGTTAGGTAGCAGGAAATGGCTCCTGTAGCTAATAAAATATATTTTCTCCTTTCCTCCTCCCTGCCACAAATTCATTAATTATGGAACCAACAGTTCAGGGAGGGTGAGGGTTCCAACAAGACAGATTGATTGAGCAGGCATAAAGTACATGGCAGAGAAAATGTCACGTTCCTGGGGCCACGGCGCCACTCGTTGCGGCGCCGCTTATCTCGGCACCGCTCCTCACTCACCGACCTGGTCTCTGTGCGCTCTGACCGCGGCTGCTGCTCCCGCTCTTCCTCCACAGCCTCCTCCATGCTCCCTGCTTTTCGTCCCCGCTGTCTCGCTGCAGTCCGGGACTCTGGCTCTAGCTCTCCTGCGTCTACTCCTCTTGCACTGATGTCTGGCTCCCAGGCCTCGCACATGTGGACTAGGGCATGGGCGCGCTCTCACACCTTCTCTTAAAGGACCAGCGTCTCTGAAACAGGATATGGCCGATAACAGGTACAGGGTATATAAGACTTCCTTTTCCATGTGCGCGGTGCCTGTTCAACGTGTACTAGTAGCCTTGGCTCTTATGCTAAGTGTTCAGGTCCCTCTGTGTCACGTACCCAGGTTAACCCTCTCTCTGCCCACAGATCCCGACTGCTAGCCTGTGTGTGTCCAGCCTACCGGTCTTCCAGGAGATTCCTCGGTGACGATCTGCTGTGGATCCCATAATCTTCCGTCAGCCTGTACCCGTTGTCGGTTCGGGTCTCCACCCAGCATCATCAGACTGCGCCCTCGCTGATCCCGGAATCCGTCTGTTACCACCACTCGGCATCTGTACCCGGTTCCGCTCATCCGCCCTGATCTCCTTCATCCTACATCTGCCCTTGGACCAGCCTCCCTATCCTGCACGGACATCTTAAGGGCGCTAACCCATATTCCTGTTGTGTCCCATCTGCTGTGCATCTAGGCTCTTTGGGGTGGCCGCCAGACAGCCCCTGTATAGGGGTTCACTCCTGGTAGTCTCCCTGGGGGAGTCCGGTGCACGGTCCTGTGGATCCTCCTTTGCACCGAACATTACAATTTGAACAGGTCATGGATCCCGCCATGGCACAAGCTTCCCAGGTGGCTGGATTACACCAGAACTAGTTCAACAACGAGAGACCCAATCCCGCATGCTGGCCTTCATGACGTCAGGGGATACTCGTCTGAACACTCTATAGGCAACAGCCACTTCCTTGTCGGATCAGAATACGGCATTGGCTTCCGTAGTTGCCCCTGCTTCAGCCTCGAATCTCCGTCTCGCTGCTCCGCCCTGATATGCCGGGGACCCCAAGACCTGTAGAGGCTTCTTGAATCAATGCTCACTATGTGATGCCCTGGACCCCAGGGGTCACAGGTAACAACACCTACCACATTACACACACACCCCCATCCTCTGTGAGGACACACCCATCACCCGAAAGGGAGACCTGATGCCTCCCTAAGGGCAGGTAGGGCACACCAGGTGGGCGGAGTCAGGCGGAAAGGACCGGGCTAGAGTTGGAGCCTGCCGGCCCTGAACCGGGGAGTCAACCGTGTACCGGAGCAACAGAAACCGGGTACTCAGACCTCGTCCTAGCTTAGAAGCCACTGAGTTTAGGCAAATTGACTCATTGCTGGCTGGACCTCACGGGTTCATCCACACCCAAAGTCCCGAAAGAAGGCAAAAGCACACTGATTCCGGATGAGTGCCACCGCTAAGGGCCAAACACCCGACGGGCCAGCTCCTGCGGGCAACCGAGGGCTCCTCCGGCAGCTCAACGCTGGGGAGTGGGCTACCACTGCCCAGGCAGGGGAGCCGAAAACCACACAAGAGGTGCAAGGGAAAGGGGCCACCATCAACCTCACAGGGGACACCAGCAGCCGGCTGCGGGACCCGACCATACCCGAACTTTGGTTTACCAGTGACTCTGAATGTGAATTAATCGTGAGTATACCAGTGCCATCCGGGCATGACACTGCACCGCAGCACGGCACCCTGCACCCCGACAACAACACCGTCGCCATCGGTCCCCCACCACCGGGCCCCGGGACACACCGCCCCTACCCACGGAGGGGCTAACATCTGAGCTGCGGCCGCAATACCAATCCCGGACGAGCCCGCCTTCACTCCGGCCGCAGCGGTGGTGCATCCCGTCACCACGACCCGTGGGTGGCGTCATGACCCGTAGGATGACAACGTGGCCCTCCCCGGCTGCGCGCCTCGTCCCACACCACCACCACCCTACTGCCTTGCCTTTAACAGAGCGATGTGGCCCCCGGTCCGGAGGCGCTCATGCCACCGACAACCCAAGCCCGGACCTTGAACAGCTCGGCCCGAGCAAGCGGAGAAGCGGCCGGGCCCCTCTCAGGGCGGTACAGCTACACTTTAAACGGCTCCCACACCTCTTTGTCTCGGTTCAGGCAAAAGTGGCCTTCCTAGTGTCCCATCTGTAGGGTGAAGAATTGGCCTGGATAAATCCCTTGTGGGAGAGAGAAGATCCGGTGACTACCAACATCCAGGGATTTTTAGAGGCCCTCCTCAATACCTTTGACGAACCTGGACATACCTCCACAACTGCCTCTTCACTCCTTCGGCTACGCCAAAGTTCTCTGACGGTTTGCCAGTACGCCATCTGTTTTCGCACGCTTGCCTCTGAATTAGGATGGAACAACGAGGCCTTGACTGCAGCCTTTTGGGAAGGTCTCTCCAGTCATATTAAGGACGAGTTGGCTGGTCGGGATGTTCCTCCTACCTTGGACGGCCTGATTTTGCTGGCCTTCCGTATTGATCTCGCTTTCAGGAACGGTCCAAGGAAGCAATCCGTGAGAAGAGACCAACGCTCCAAGCTCCTACGCTACAGAGACCCGCCGCTTCTCAGTGTAGGCCATCCAATCTCTCTACTTCCGAACCTATGCAAGTAGATCGTCTGGGACAAGCTGAACAACACCGGGCAGAGCGGATCGCCAAAGGTCTATGCCTCTACTGTGGAGGTGATACACACCTGATTCGTTCCTGTCCAGAGAGGCTGGAAAACTCCAAAGCCTAGGGTTGGTAGGAGAGGCTACCCTAGGTCCTGGAGCCCTCTCATCCCCAGTAACGCTGACTGTCCAAGTGACAATGGAAGAGACCCGTTCACGGTGGAGGCGTATCTCGATTCTGGGTCAGCAGGCAATTTTATACAACAGGCCACGGTGGACAAATTCCAGATTCCTGTTACGCCGCTCTCTAATCCTGTAGTGATCGCTTCCATGGATGGGAGACCCCTCTCTGAGCCCGTGTTATTTGTCACCAAATCAGTGGAACTCCGTATAGACGCGCTGAATACTGAAAAGATTAGCTTATATGTCCTTCCGAAACAGGCTCACTCAATCCTGCTGGGGCTACTGTGGATACGAGCACATAAACCTGTTGTCAATTGCCATTCCAGAGAGGTTACTCGATGGGGCCAGTCCTGTCACGAGCACTGTTTGCAGCCAGTCCGTCCTGTTCGTCAGCCTCCGGCACCGGAGTCTCTACCAGGACTGCTGCCCGCATATTGGTCCTTTGTGGATGTATTCAACAAAAAGGAGGCCGCGGTATTGCCATTGCACAGACCGTATGATTGTGCTATAGACCTGCTGCCAGGGTCTACACCCCCCCCCCCCCCGAGGACATATCAATCCCTTGTCTCCAGCCGAGACACAGGCCATGTCAGACTACATTGCAGAATTGCAGAGAACCTGGCAAGGGGGTTCCTCCAGAAGTCTTCATCCGCCGCAGGAGCTGGGTTTTTCTTCGTTAAGAAGAAAGACGGATCCATCCGGCCATGCATTGACTACAGGGGCTTAAACCAGATCACTATTAAGAACAAATACCCCCTTCCTCTCATCCCGGAGCTGTTCGATCGGCTTAGAGGGGCCCACATCTTCACCAAACTGGATCTTCGCGGTGCTTACAACTTGGTCTGTATTCGCCCAGGAGATGAATGAAAGATGGCTTTCTACACCCGGGACGGGCACTATGAATACTGTGTGATGCCCTTCGGTCTCTGTAACGCTCCGGCTGTCTTCCAGGAGCTGGTGAATGACGTCTTCAGGGATCTCCTCTATGTCTGTGTGGTCATTTACCTGGACGACATCTTGGTCTTCTCTCCGGACTTACCGACCCACAGAAGAAACATACGACTCGTCCTACAAAGGCTTAGAGAGAACCGTCTGTACACCAAGTACGAGAAATGCCTGTTTGAACAGATGTCTCTTCCCTTTCTTGGATATGTCATTTCTCACACGGGCCTAC
Source organism: Anomaloglossus baeobatrachus (assembly GCF_048569485.1). NCBI lineage: Eukaryota > Metazoa > Chordata > Amphibia > Anura > Aromobatidae > Anomaloglossus > Anomaloglossus baeobatrachus. Next base: position 390,801,434 of record NC_134358.1, read on the forward strand.
AGATGGATCTTGAGAAAGTGACTTCCATTCTCAAATGGCCTCCTCCCTCTGGACTGAAAGCCATCCAACGCTTCCTGGGATTCGAGAATTATTATCGTCAATTTATTCCCCACTTTTCTGATCAGATGTCTCCCCTCTCCGCCATGACTAGGAAGGAGGCGAATCCGAAAGAATGGTCTCCTGAGGCCTAAAATGTCTTCCACGCCCTGAAACGGGTGTTTGCCTCTGCTCGGGTTCTCCATAGACTAGAGCTGAATAGACAATTTATGTTGGAAGTGGATGCCTTTTCCTTGGGTGCCGGAGCCGTGCTCATGCAGAAGTCGTCCTCTGGAAGAATGGTTACCTGCGGATTCTTCTCAAAGGCCTTCTCTTTACTGGCACAACGCAACTACACCATCGGGGATCGGGAGCTCTTGGCTATTACATTAGCCTTGGAGGAGTGGCGATACTTGCTGGAGGGAGTGGTATACCCGGTCGTAATCTACACTGATCACAAAAACCTTGCATACCTGCACTCCACTCGGAGACTCAACCAGCTACACGCCCGCTGGTCCCTGTTTTTTGCCCGGTTCGACTTCCAACTACATTTCAGTTCTCATACAACCATCACGTCAGTGAGTTCTCCTCCAGCTCTCCCGTCCATATTGTCTACGGTCTTCAGCCTTCTGTGCCACAACCGGTACCCTCTACCTCTGGTGTTCCCACTGCAGACGGCCTGTCCAGAGACTTCTCCAACATATGGAGTGCCGTCAAGACATCTCTTGAACGTGCTTCCTTTCGGATGAAGAAACAGGCTGACAAACGACATATACGACATCTCGATCCTCCTCACTTTTCTCCTGGGGATAAAGTGTGGCTTTCCTCCAAGTACATCCGGATGAAGATGCCGTCTTAGAAGTTGGGCCCTCGATACATTGGTCCTTTCAAGGTCGTCAAAAGGATCAATGAGGTCTCATACAAACTGCAGTTCCCGGCCATGATGCGCATCCCTAACTCCTTTCACATATCCTTGCTTAAGCCAGTCATCCTCAGTCCTTACTTCTCTGATACTGGGATTTCACCTCCTCCTCTTGCCTCTATTGATGTGTTCGAGGTAAGGACATCTTAGCCATGAAGAGGGTGAGGGGTAGACCGTTCTTCCTTGTTGATTGGAAGGGTTTTGGTCCCGAGGAACGGTCTTGGGAACCCCGGGAGAACATTGATGCTCCTCTTCTTTTTCGCAAATTCTTGTCCGGGTTGCGGGGAGGGGGGGCATGAGGGAGGGGGTACTGTCATGCTCCCGGGGCCACGACGCCACTCGTCGCGCCACCGCTCCTCACTCACCGACCCGGTCCCAATGCGCTCTGACCGCGGCTGCTGCTCCTGCTCCTCCACAGCCTCCTTCGTGCTCCCTGCTCCTCGTCCCCGCTGTCTCGCAGCAGTCCGGGACTTTGCCTCCAGCTCTCCTGTGTCTCCACCTCCTGCTCTGATCTCCGGCTCCCGGGCCTCGCACATGCGCACTAGGGCATGAGCGCGCTCTCTCACCTTCTCTTAAAGTGCCAGCGTCTCTGAAACAGGATATGGTCGATAACAGGTACAGGGTATATAAGACTTCCTTTTCCATGTGGGCGGTGCCTGTTCAACGTGTACTAGTAGCCTTGTCTCTTATGCTAGGTGTTCAGGTCCCTCTGTGTCACGTACCCAGGTTAACCCTGTCTCTGCCCACAGATCCCGACTGCCAGCCTGTGTGTGTCCAGCCCACCGGTCTTCCAGGAGATTCCCCGGGGACGATCTGCTGTGGATCCCATCATCTTCCGTCAGCCTATACCCGTTGCCGGTTCTGGACTCCACCTGGTATCATCAATCTGCGCCCTTGCTGATCCCGGACTCCGCCTGTTACCACCACTCGGCATCTGTACCCAGTTCCGCTCATCCGTCCTGATCTCCTTCAGCCTACATCTGCCCTTGGACCAGCCTCCCTATCCTGCACAGACATCTTAAGGACGCTAACCCATATTCCTATTGTGTCCCAGATGCTGAGCATCTAGGCCCTTTGGGGTGGCCGCCAGACAGCCCCTATATTGTGGGTTCGCTCCTGGTAGTGTCGCGGGCGGGGAAGGACGCCGCTGCACTGCGCTCGCTAACGCTCGGGTCCGGCGCTGCTGCGATGGCTGCTCGGTGGCTCGAGCGGTGGGCCGGATCCGGGGACTCGAGCGGCGCTCCTCGCCCGTGAGTGAAAGTTGGTAGTTTGGTTTGGGGATTTGGTCTGTGACGCCACCCATGGGTTGTGGTGAGGTTGGACACCACCGCTGCTGGTGACGGGGATCCCGGGAGCGATGGTAGGGAGCAGCTGGGATGTTGTTTCCCCCCTCCGTGGGTAGGTGTTGGTGGTCCCGGGGCCCGGTGAGGTGACGGGGAGCCAGGGTTGGCAAGGTGCAGGGTCGCCTGGACTGCGCAGCGCGGTGCCGGACGGCACGGTTGTACTTACTCAGCCACAAATGTACACAAAGTCTCTGGTAAACCAAATGGCTGGATGGACAGGTCCCGCAGCCGGCTGCTGTGACTTCTCCCGGACGGTTGGTGGTGGCTGCCTTTCCCTGCACCTTTGTGTATTTTCGGTCCCGATGGATTCCCACCGGTAACCCGCTCCCCAGCGTGTTTATATGCCGGAGGAGCCCTTTTGCCCGCAGGCTCTGGCCCTTGGAACTCTAGCTGTGGCGGTAGCTGTATTTCCTTTTGCTGGTTGGACGGTTGCCTTCAATCGGGTCTTGGCTGTTAGGAAACCCCTGGGGTTCCGGTCACTGACGGATTTGACCTCTAATGGCGACTCCAAGCCTGGTCGGGGTCCGTAGGCCCTGCCTGAGTGTGCTGGCTTCACTTCGCTCCCCGGTTCGGTACTGGCGGGCCACCGCCCGTCCCCGGTCCTACGGTTTCGCGTTGATCTGCCTCTCCTGCAGACGGTCACCACTGTCTGCCAACCTTGCTCATAGTGCCCGGACACCGTCAGTTTACTCCTCCACTACTACTTCACTCCTTTCACTTGCACTTCCCTAACTGATCTGACTTCCTTTTCCCGCCTCCAGGACTGTGAACTCCTCAGTGGGTGGGGCCAACCGCCTGGCTCCACCCCACCTGGTGTGGACATCAGCCCCTGGAGGGAGGCAACAAGGATTTTGTGTCTGGCTGATGTGCCTGTCTCAGGGTGGGGGTGTGTGTTGTAGTACCTGTGACGACCTGGCTATTCCAGTGCGCCACATTCACCCTTGGTTAAATGCAGACCGTCCGCGGGGTGCCCGTCCATCACCGGTTTTATTTTTATTTTTTTTAACTGTAAAAATATAAAAACAAACATCAACAGTTTATGCATTTTAAATCTTCCCTTACGGGAGGAAGGTCACTTGAACATTACAAAACACATAGATATACATACACTTTTAATAATAATGGACAGACGGCTCCCGCTCTCCCACCCAAGCAACCTAGCCCTGATGCTGCCCCTAAGAAGTGGGCAGCACCCCTTGACCCCAGTCCAGATCCAGGCTGCCCGAGCGGGAATGGGTACGGTGCCTCGCACCCGGCTGTCACTTCAGGGGACCCCAGGTCCATGGGGGACCCCTGACCCCCGGAGGATCACCACTGGTTGCGGTAGTGGCGGGCCTGGGCCATCTCTTTTCTCCAGGCCCATCCTCCAAATCAGCCTCTCCGGAGGCGACAACGGAAACATGCCCCAACATATTTACAATCCCACAAGTTCGTGGGTGCCCTGCAAGTTCTCAGGCATGACCATGAAGAGTTCCTCATGTAACGGTAGCAAAGGGTCCCTACGGGGACTACTTGCCGGCAACGGCTGGGTCAATCACGGTGCCAATCAGGTAAAACTTCGGTTTGATTAGTCTTATCATTCATTCAAACACTTATGTACACAGTCAACAAGTTGCACCCCTAAATGTCAGTCTCTCTATACCTAAGCGGGGGTCGGCCTAGGTTGGAGCGCGTGGACCTTCGGGGCCCAATGTCAGTGGTGACAGGCAGTGGGGCAGAGGAAACAGCTGGTTCCCCTCCCCGGCTATTGTGTGGGGCAGGCGGAGACATAGGGGGGCTGGGTACAGGTGCATCCCTGGGCACTGGCTCATTGGCGGCTGCTTCCATCTCTTTTTCCTCCACGGGTTGTGGTAACAGTATCACTGGAAGAATCACTGCGCCATTCTGCGTAGGCCAATCTGCCAGGAAATCGCCCATCATGGTGTGGATTACCTCTTTTCCCTTCTCCCCAGCCGGTCTAAGGGCCGGAACTTCAGTTGCCACCCTCAACGGTGGTGGGCACCTCTTCAGGTGGTCCCTGAAAACCGTGGCCGAAGTCTTCCCCTGGTCGCGGCTGATCTGGTAGGCCTTCCCATTCTCCCACTCAGTGGGTTGTATAACATATGGGGTCCTCTCCCATTGGTCATCCAGCTTATGGGTTCTTCTCTTTCACTTCAGCACTACATCTCCAGGCTGAAAGGGACCTGCGGGAGCCTTCCTGTTGAAGCACTGTTCTTGCTGTCCCCGACTCCGGCACAAGTTCTTTTCTACGTATTCTTGGACCTGTCGGTACTGCGCCCTCCGCAGGGTGTCCCATCCAGCAGTCGAAGGGAGGGCTTCTGGGGCTTCCAAACCCATTTCTAGGTCCACTGGCAGCTGACCGGGCCGAGCCCTCATCAGGTATGCCGGTGTGCATTTGGTAGAGCTGGAAGGGATGTTATTGTACATATCGACCAGGTCAGGCAGCTTTTCTGGCCACAGGTTCCGTTCTTCTAGCGGTAATGTCTTGAGGAGACCCAGGACCAGATGGTTCATCTTTTCACACATGCCATTGGTCTGGGCATTGTAGTTCGTGGTCCGAATTTTCTTGCAGCCGTACAACTGGCAGAATTCTTGAAACACCTCCGCTTCAAAAGCCGGGCCCCGGTCGGTAAGCACCCTCTCCGGGTACCCATGCGGTCGGCAGAAATAGGCCTGGAATGCTCTAGCGGCGGTACGGCTGGTCAGGTCCTTGACGGGGACAACCACCATAAATCTTGAATAGTGGTCTACAATGGTCAGAGCATAGGTGTACCCACTTTGGCTAGGGGTCAGCTTCACGTGGTCGAGGGCGACCAGCTCCAGCGGCTGATGCGTAATGATTGGGCGCAAAGGGGCCTTCTGACTGGCCTCGTCCCTTCTTCTCAGTGCACAGGGACCTCATTCTCGGCACCATGTCTCCACAGACTCCCGCATCCCACTCCAATAGAATCGCTCCCTCAACAGCATCTCCAGCTTCTTCCACCCAAAGTGCCCGGCACCGTCATGGTATGCCTGCAGAACAGTGGGCACGTTAGTCTGGGGAACCACCAGCTGGTGAACCTTCTCATGGGTCTTCGGGTTGATCAATTCCCGATACAGCTTCCCCTGGTGCAGGTACAGCCGGGCTCGTTCCCTCCACAGTCGTTGGGCATCGGCGGGGGCGGCAGGGTCTATTCCGGAAGAGCCTTGTTCCACCAGGGTCTTGACCAAGCGGACAGCAGGTGCCTGGTCCTGGGCTTCTTGCCACCCTTGGCTGGGCAGTGGGTCTAAGTTCACTTGTTGTTGCTGAACATACAACTTCTCGGCTGGTGGCCGGTGAAACGCAGGCAACTCGATTTCTTCGAGGTCATCATCGTCCGGCCCCTCTCCCAACAGGTGGGGCATCCGGGAGAGTGTGTCTGCGTTAGCATTTTTACGGCCGGCTCGGTACTTGATGGTGAAGTCATAGTTAGCCAACCTGGCCACCCACCGCTGCTCCAGTGCGCCCAGCTTAGCTGTATCCAGATGAATTAGCAGGTTATTGTCTGTATAAGCGGTGAACTTGGCTGCCGCTAGGTAATGGCGGAATAGCTCGGTAATGGCCCACACCAGTGCTAAGAGCTCAAGCTTGAAAGAGCTGTAGTTCTCGGGGTTCCTTTCCGTAGGTCGGAGTTTCCGGCTAGCATAAGCGATCACCTTCTCTCTTCCGTCCTGGACCTGTGATAAGACTGCTCCCAAGCCTACATTACTGGCATCGGTGTAGAGGATGAATGGGAGACTGTAGTCGGGGTACGCCAGGATTTCTTCCCCGGTCAGGGCCGTCTTCAGCTGGCGGAAGGACTCTTCATACTTTTCTTCCCACGCCAACGGGGTTCCAGGGGACCTGCCACCCTTGGTCTGTCCCACGAGGAGGTCCTGCATGGGGGTGGCCATCTTCGTGTATCCCTTAATGAAGCGGCGGTAGTAGCCCACTAGACCCAGGAACTGTCTCACCTCTCTCACCGTGGTCGGCCACGGCCAGTCCTGAATGGCAGTGATCTTTTCGGGATCTGGAGCCTACCACATGTCCGAGGTACTGCACCCTGGGCTTCAATAGATGGCACTTGGAGGGCTTCAATTTCATCCCGTACTTGGTAAGGGACGCGAACACCTCAGCCCGGTGCTCCAGGTGGGCTTCATATGTCTGGGAGTATACAATTACATCGTCCAGGTACAGCAAGACGGTCTCAAGATTCAGATGTCCCAGACAGCATTCCATCAACCGTTGGAAGGTCCCAGGGGCGTTGCACAGCCCGAACGGCATGCTGTTGAACTCACAGAGTCCCATGGGTGTAGCGAAGACAGTCTTCTCACGGTCTTCGGGCGCCACGGCCACCTGCCAGTATCCACTGGTGAGGTCCAGGGTAGAGAAGTAGTTAGCGGTTCTCAGTGCGGCCAGGGACTCTTCAATATGGGGCAGAGGATAGGCATCTTTATGCGTTATCTGGTTAATCTTCCGGTAATCCACACACATCCTCAGGGTGCCATCCTTCTTCTTTACCAGCACCAGCGGGGCGGCCCAGGGACTACAGCTATCCCGAATAACCCCCGCCTCCTTCATGTTCCTCAACATGTCTTTGGCGCATTGGTAGTGTGCGGGTGGGATAGGTCTGTATCTCTCTTTAATGGGGGGATGCTCGCCGGAGGGAATGTGATGTTGGAACCCTTTAATCCACCCAAAATCTAATGAATGTTTGCTGAAAACCTGCTCGTACTCCTGTACCACCCTGTATACCCCTTCTTTGTGAGGTGTGGGGGTATCATCAATGCCTACATGTAACTCTTGACACCACTCCTCCTACCGCCCCGGGGATGGGTGGTGACTGGCAGAAGGCAGTGAGGTCGGGGGAGCGGCCTCCTGGATGGTGTGGGGATCTAGAGTAAGCAGCTTGGCAAGGGTAGCGTACCGGGGAAGCCTAACCTCCTCCTCCCCGCAGTTTAACACCCTTGCGGGCACTCTCCCTTTTTTGACATCTACCACCCCTCGAGCGGCCATTACTGTGGGCCAGTGTTCAGAGGGCATGGGCTCTACCATGGCTGGGTAATCACGCTCCTGGGGGCCTACCGCTGCCCTGCACCAAATCATCATTTCACTCCGGGGAGGCACGATCAAAGGGGCCGCATCCATCACTCTCACTCCCCCAATCTCCCCTCCTGTTGAGTTCACTTGCTGCCGATACATCAAGGCCCTGATCTCATGCTGCACAGCCCTCTGTCGGCCTCCTGCTATGGTGGTGGCCAGCTGCCGCAGTAGGGTCAAAACCTCACTCATGCAATGCTCCATCACATTAGTTCCTAGCACTACCTTCGGGTTATGGTCGCTGGGTTCATTCATTATCACAATCATTCCCTGATGCTGCAGCTCAGCCCATCCTATAGTCATGGCCACTTGTTTGTACCCCACCTGGGTCAAGGGGAGTCCATCAGCTGTGATCAGTGTCATGCTACCGTCTGGAGGGGCAAGTTCATCATCCCCCCAATACCGCTGATACAGTGTGTATGGTATCGTGGTTACCTGGGATCCAGTGTCCAGGAGCGCCATCAGCGGGATGCCATCTACTGCCAGAGGGATGATGGGACGGGCTCCGATGTACCAGTCCCACCAGTCTGGGGGCCACTGGGTTCTACTTCTGAGGATTGGCCCTTGGCCCCAGGGGTTGCTCGTTTAACGGACACCGTCGGGAGTAGTGGCCGGGCTTGCTGCACCTCTAACAAATTGGAGGCCCATACCGTGAGTCATTGGCCCTTCTCCGCTGCATCCAGGGGATGTCCTCCGGGCTGTCGGCAAGTTGCATCCTCCCCGGGGGTTTGGATCTCGTCGGAGACTGGAGTGCGGCGAGGATCTTGGCGAGGTCTCCATCCATGCGATGGACCTGGGAAGCCAGCTCCTCCATCATTCCGCCAGGGACTGCAGGGGCTGAGGGAGCTGGGAGAGGAGGGGCTACCAAGATGGGAGCCGTCTCAGCTCGCCATGGTGCCGCTTCAGGGACGTCGGACGCTGGGACCAGCAGAGCTTTGATGGCCCATTCTTTCAGCATGGCAAAGTCCACATTAGGGTGTTCTAGGGCCCACAGCCGGAGCTGCTTATGGTCCTCCGGGGATCCCATTCCCTGCACGAACTGCTCGACCAACATTTTGTTGCTGTCCGCATCATTAATGGTATCCACCCGCTTCAGTGTATGGAGGGAAGTTTGCAGGCGCAAGGCATAGTCTCTAATACTATCTGCAGGCCGCTGGCGACATTGATAGAACTGCATCCGCAGCTCGGCTTCGGTGCCGGTCTCGAAGGCAATCTGTAGCTTTTCAAAGATAGTGGCCACGGAGGACCGGTCCCCCTTGGTCCAGGTCTCCATCTCCTGCTCAGCCGCGCCGGTTAGCTGCCCCAGCGCTACCACTGCACGTTGCTTGTCGGTCAGGGGATACAGTTCAAGGACCGGGTTAAGTTTCTTCCGGAAGACCTGTAAAGCGTCAGGTTTCCCGTCGTACTGCGGCAGCCAGGTAGCTCTGGGCACATAGGGCAAGGAGAACGGCATCACCTGAGCAATGGCGGGGGCCACGGCCTCCCCTGCTCGTGCGGCCGGAGCACGGGCGGGCCCATTTCCATCCACGGGTGCTGCTGCGGCTGCGACCGCCGCTCCTCCAGCGGCTCCGTCGGGCACAGATATCTTGTTACCGCCCCCCCTTGGTCTTTTCTCGTCACCTCCTCTTCAGGGGCGGGGCTTTGGCTTTCGCACCTCCACTGCTCGAGAAGACACTCGAGCAGGAAAATCTTCGCGCCCAAGATGGCGGATTCTGAAATTTTTCGGCCGGACACCGCCGGCGGGGCACAAGGCGCACTTCTACCAGTCGGCAGAACGGTAAGATCCTGTTCGTGACGCCAAGTTGTCGCGGGCGGGAAAGGACGCCGCTGCACTGCGCTCGCTAACGCTCAGGTCCGGCACTGCTGCGATGGTTGCTCGGTGGCTCGAGCGGTGGGCCGGATCCGGGGACTCAAGCGGCGCTCCTCGCCCGTGAGTGAAAGGGGGTAGTTTGGTTTGGGGATTTGGTCCGTGACGCCACCCACGGGTTGTGGTGAGGTTGGACACCACCGCTGCTGGGTATATAAGACTTCCTTTTCCATGTGGGCGGTGCCTGTTCAACATGTATTAGTAGCCTTGTCTCTTATGCTAGGTGTTCAGGTCCCTCTGTGTCACGTACCCAGGTTAACCCTGTCTCTGCCCACAGATCCCGACTGCCAGCCTGTGTGTGTCCAGCCCACCGGTCTTCCAGGAGATCCCCCGGGGACGATCTGCTGTGGATCCCATCATCTTCCGTCAGCCTATACCCGTTGCCGGTTCTGGACTCCACCTGGTATCATCAATCTGCGCCCTTGCTGATCCCGGACTCCGCCTGTTACCACCACTCGGCATCTGTACCCAGTTCCGCTCATCCGTCCTGATCTCCTTCAGCCTACATCTGCCCTTGGACCAGCCTCCCTATCCTGCATGGACATCTTAAGGATGCTAACCCATATTCCTGTTGTGTCCCGGCTGCTGTGCATCTAGGCTCTTTGGGGTGGCCGCCAGACAGCCCCTGTATAAGGGTTCGCTCCTGGTAGTGTCGCGAGCGGGGAAGGACGCCACTGCGCTGCGCTCGCTAACGCTCGGGTCCGGCGCTGCTGCGATGGCTGCTCGGTGGCTCGAGCGGTGAGCCGGATCCGGGGACTCGAGCGGCGCTCCTCGCCCGTGAGTGAAAGGGGGTCATTTGGTTTGGGGATTTGGTCTATGACACCACCCACGGGTTGTGGTGAGGTTGGACACCACCGCTGCTGGTGACGGGGATCCCGGGAGCGATGGTAGGGAGCAGCTGAGATGTTGTTTCCCCCCTCCGTGGGTAGGGGTTGGTGGTCCCGGGGCCCGGTAAGGTGACGGGGAGGCAGGGTTGGCAAGGTGCAGGGTCACCTGGACTGCGCAGCGCGGTGCCGGACGGCACAGTTGTACTCACTCAGCCACAAATGTACACAAAGTGTCTGGTAAACCAAACGGCTGGATGGACTGGTCCCGCAGCTGACTGCTGTGACTTCTCCCGGACGGTTGGTGGTGGCTGAATTTCCCTGCACCTTTGTGTATGTTCGGTCCCGATGGATTCCCACTGGTAACCCGCTCCCCAGCGTGTATATGTGCCGGAGGAGCCCTTTTGCCCGCAGGCTCTGGCCCTTGGAACTCTAGCTGTGGCGGTAGCTGTATTTCCTTTTGCTGGTTGGACGGTTGCCTTTAATCAGGTCTTGGCTGTTAGGAAACCCCTGGGGTTCCGTTCACTGACAGATTTGAACTCTAATGGCAACTCCAAGCCTGGTCGGGGTCCGTAGGCCCTGCCTGAGTGTGCTGGCTTTACTTTGCTCCCCGATTCGGTACCGGCGGGCCACCGCCCGTCCCCGGTCCTACGGTTCCGCGTTGATCTGCCTCTCCTGCAGACGGCCACCACCGTCTACCAACCTTGCTCTTAGTGCCCGGGCCACACACCCGGACACCATCAGTTTATTCCTCCACTACTACTTCACTCCTTTCACTTGCACTTCCCTAACTGATCTGACTTCCTTTTCCCGCCTCCAGGACTGTGAACTCCTCAGTGGGTGGGGCCAACCACCTGGCTCCACCCCACCTGGTGTGGACATCAGCCCCTGGAGGGAGGCTACAAGGATTTTGTGTCTGGCTGATGTGCCTGTCTCAGGGTGGGGGTGTGTTTTGTAGTACCTGTGACGACCTGGCTAGTCCAGGGCGCCACAGTAGTCTCCCTTGGGGAGTCCTGTGCATGGTCCCGTGGATCCTCCTTTGCACCGAACATTACAGAAAAGTAAAGACATATGTATCTTCTAGTGATGAGCGAGCACTACCATGGTTGGGTGCTTGATGCTTGTGATGAGCAGTCAGAGAGATGCTCAGACAGGCTCAACTCGTGTACCAAGTGTAATGGAAGTCAATGGGGAAATCAATAATTTTTTTGGAAGATGTTCCGGAAAAATGCTTGAGTTTCCTGTTTGACTGTTCATTATAAGAACCAAGCACCTTACCATGGTAGTGCTCGCTCATCACTAGCATCTTCCGCTTCTCTGCAGCTCCCATTCTGATTGGTGGAGCAGCAGTCAGCTGGCCTATCTCTGCTTCTACACTAATCAGAAACTGTAGGCTGTCCTCTCTGTTATACCAGATCCCATCCAGACTGCAGTAACAATGTAAGCTTTTCAGGTCTAAAGGGGCAGTTATACTGCAAAATGCTCATTTGTCGAGTGAAATGATCTTTTGCTCAGGACATGTGTGTCTGAGGACCATGACAGACAATGTGTACTGACTGATATAGGGGTGACCGCTGACTGCACATCACATGCTTTAGTTTGCCTGTATAGAGCGGCAGTTAACCCTTGATCGATAAAGTTTTACCAATTACGGTTGTATCATGCTGTCAATCGGAACATGTAAAAGGAATTTTACACTGTCTAACCACATTCATCAGTGATGTTGCTCTATTGGGGAAGGCTATAAACTCTGAGGGGGGAAAGCATTTAAGGGTATGTGCACATATAGTTTTTTTTAGTATTTTTTTGGAGTGGATCCAATCCAAAAATGCCTGAAAAATTGCTTTTTTTGGTAAGAAAAGGAGGATGAGAGCCTGGAGGAATGTAAGTGCAGGAAAAAGCTATTACTCAGGGATGATATAGGATTGAAAAAACAAAGATAAAAATTTAATCTTTATTACAATGATCCAACACCGATTAGATCAGTTGTGGGTAATAAAACCTATTTAGAGTTCCCTTTAAGCTGGATTATTCCACACTGATAGGCATATCTAAGTTTTCTGCCCATGCTCAGCATTCATTTCTTGATGTGTGGTTGTATGTTTAGATTTGACCCATATATAGCTATGTTCACATTGGAGTTTATGAGTTTGGTTTGTCTACTCTGTTTTAGACTCAAAAAAATGGAATTCTTGCACAAAACAAATCCTTTTTCTAACTGAGGCTGATAGAAAAGAAGGACTCCATTGGTTATTATATTATATGGTTATATCTGGGCTCTGTTTTCTGTGAGTGTATAGTATGAAGAAGGGGAAAGCTTTGCTCCTTACGGAGACTGACACACCAATCTAGCATGCCGGTAGGGAGGAGACTTATAGCACAATTCTCCTCTGGGAAATATGCAAATTGTCTCTTCAGGGAGGAAGTAGATGAGCTATGGTGTCACCTATTGGACGTAGCAATACTAAAATTCAAAATTGTCTCCTCACTACTGGCATGTCGGATTAGTGTGTCAGTCAATGCAAGGAGAAAAGTTTTCCCCACAGACCCTGGCTTAGCTTCTCATACAGCCAGATCAGATCTCATAATTTGCACTGACGAGGGACAATCACCCTGAAACACCATGTCTCCAACTGAGGTTCTGGTCTGGCATAAATCCTAAGTCATATGACAAGGCTCATTAAAGGGTCACTTTTGACTTTTAGTATTGCTACTTCCAATAGGTGACACTAGAGTTCATCTACTTCCTCCTCCCTGAGGAGACAATTTGCATAGTTCCCAGAGGAGTATTCCAACTTATAGACTCTTCAATACTGGCATGCTGGATTGGTGTGTCAGTCTCCACAAGGAGAATAGCTTTCCCCTTAAACCCCACTGTAGCTTCTCATACAGCCAGATCAGACTTCATACTTTGCACTGATGAGTGGCAATCAGCCCAAAACAACGTGTGTGCAAATAGAGGTTCTGATCTGGAATAAATCCTAAGTTATATAACAAGGCTCGTTAAAGGGTCACTTTTGACTTTTAGGATTGCTACTTCCAATAGGTTGCACTGGAGTTCGCCTACATCATCCCTGAAGAAACAATTTGCAAAATATGGAGAAAACATTCTGCATGCTGTGCTTTTTCTTAACCTCTTCAGTACGGCCGATAGTATATAAACGATGGCTTCTGCTGGGCTTTATGCAGAACTGATGTTTATCAACAGTCTGCATTCAGGAGGGGATTGCGACCCCCTGCTTGGCTGCCATCGCCGGGTTTCCGGTGCAGAACAGTAGTCCTAACCTGAGACACCCCCAGAATCTGATTGGATCTGGTCCTGGTGATGTTAACCTTTTGTGATCGTCTATCTCCTGTGATCAATAGGGATCATGGCACATAATAAAGTAAAAAAAAAAACCTTGCAAAATGAAAAAGAAAAAAAAATGATACCCAAAAATATATTTTTTTGTATAAAAACAAGAATGAACAGAAAAAAGTGCATGTATTTGGTATTGCTGCATCCGGCCCAACCTTAGCTATAAAACTGTCACACTATTTAACCCCTTCAGTGAACAGTTTAAAAAAAATGCATTAAAATAGATTTTTCATCATACTCCAGAAAAAAAGTGGAATAAAATGCAATAAAAAAATTGAACATCAACAAAAATGGTATTACTGAAAACTACATCTTGCCCCGTAAAAAAAAAAGCTCCAGAGCTCCATCAGCAGAAAAATAAAAAAGTTACAGCTCTGAAAATACAGCAAAGCAAAAAAACATTTTTTCTAAAAAATTGTTTTTATTGTGTAAAGGCAGCAAAACAAAAATATAAATGTGGTATTGGTGTGACCATACTGACTTGACTTTTACCAAACAGTGAACGGCACAAAAAAAAATATCCCAAAAACAATTCCTGAATTGCCGTTTCATGTTATTACGACCTAGCAAAAATGAGAATAAAAAGTGATCAAAAATGTTATGTGCTCGAAAATAGTACCAATAGAAACATCAACTCGTCCTGCAAAAAGCAAGACCTCACATGGATGGCTCTCCAAGCTCAACATGGCGTCTGCAATCTATTCCAGACAATTGTGCACTCTAAAATCCAAAATGGAGCTCCTTCCCTTCCGAGTCCTTCCGTGAGCCCAAATAGTAGATTTCCACCACATATAAAGTATCATCGTACTCAGGAGAAATTGCAGAATAACTTTTATGGTGCATTTTTTTCCTGAAACCCTTGTGGTAAAGAAAGCTACCTGGTTGAAGTAACAATTTTGTGGTAAAAATGTATTTTTTTATTTTCATGACTTAACGTTATAAACTTCTGTGACGCACCTAGGGTCTCAAGGGGCTCACCAAACATCTAGACATATTCCTTGAGGGGTCTAGTTTCCAAAATAGGATCACTTGTTGGGGAATTCCACTGTTTAGCTACCTCAGGTGGTCTCCAAACGGAATATGGCAATATGGCATCCGCTAATGATTCCAGCAAACATTGCTTTCAACAATTGAAATGACGCTCCTTCCCTTCCGAGCCCTGCTGTGCGCCCAAACAATTTATTTCCATCACATATGAGGTATTGTTGTGCTCAGTAAAAATTACACAATGCAGCTTATAATGTATTTTCTCCTGGTACCCTTGTAAAAATGCAAAATTTGAGGCTAAAGTAACATTTTTGTGGGAAAAAGTAAAATTTTCAGTTTTTCCTTCCCCATTGCTTTAGTTCCTGTGAAGAACCTAAAGGGTTAATAAACTTCTTGGATGTGATTTTGACCAATTTGAGGGGTGCAGTTTTTAGAATGGGATCACATTTGGGTATTTTGTCACCTAGGCCTCTCAAAATCACTTCAAATGTGATGTGGTCCCTAACAAAATAGTTTTGTAAATTTTGTTGGAAAAATTAGAAATTGCTGATGAATCCCTTCTAACTACCTAACAAAAATGTTTCAGAAATTACGCTGATGTAAAGTAGACAAGAGGGAAATGTTATTTATTAACTATTTTTCTAACATAACTTTCTGGTTTAAGGGCATACAAATTAAAATCTTCAAACTTGCAAAATTTTCAAAATTTTCGGCATATTTCTGATATTTTCACAAATAGACACAAAAGAAAACATCTTAATTTTACCCCTATCCTGAAGTACAACATGTCATGAAAAAACAATCTCAAAATCACGGGGATCTGTTGAAGCGTTCCAGAGTGATAAGCTGTCAAAGTGACACTGGTCAGAAATGAAAAAATTGGCACGGTCACGAAGGCAAAAACAGGTTCTGGTGCAATAGGGTTAAGATATAAAAATTGGCTCAAAATGAAACACAGACAAATTAATCAATGGGGCCTCTCTACTTCATTTTGAATCAGTTATGCAATGGATCTGTTTTGGGTATTAGTTCCATTTTGCCTGTTTCTAAAACAGAATTCCTAAATGCAGGTATGAATGCAGCCTATAATTAGTGTCTGTCTCAAAGTAACATACTTATGTAATTATTTTTATTTTTATCCTATTATGTGTTAGACTTTGATGTACTAATTGGATATAATTAGCAACCATGTATTTAAACCATGTATACACAGCCTATCATTACCCCTGAGGAAGCCACTGTGCATGGTGATACATGTGCGGATACTCCTGCCCAACCCTCCTTTCCCACTTTCAGGAATATTGCTATTGCCTGTATCATTCATCACCAGCTCAAAGACATTGTCATTTCCAATCAGTATTCTATCATCCCTGGTATTACACTTTACATCTGTATAGCAATATATTGATTGTGGTAGGGTATTGCCTGACTTTATGCATCACTTTATTACCAATATTTATCATTTCAGCACTTTATTAGCCACATTTGGCATAATGATCAGATGTGTTTTTGTGCATAGATCCCAAGCCTTGGCCTGCATGCTGAGCAGCTTTAAGATTATGCTTATTATGAATTATTGCTGTTTTAGTGTTTTGGTACCTGAGTGCCTATAGAAAATTGTTGTTATTCTTTAGTTTGGTTTCTCAAGAAAAGAATGTTCATTATATTTTTATTTCTCCTACTCATACTGTGCCCAGTACATCTTTATGTAGGAGGGGGGCAAACAGCACCCTCTTCTATGAAGGTAGTGTCACTGGAATGTAATTCTAATGTACAGTCATATGGAAAAGTTTGGGCACCCCTATTAATGTTAACCTTTTTTCTTTATAACAATTTGGGTTTTTGCAACAGCTATTTCAGTTTCATATATCTAATAACTGATGGACTGAGTAATATTTCTGGATTGAAATGAGGTTTATTGTACTAACAGAAAATGTGCAATCCGCATTGAAACTAAATTTGACCGGTGCAAAAGTATGGGCACCCTTATCAATTTCTTGATTTGAACACTCCTAACTACTTTTTACTGACTTACTAAAGCACTAAATTGGTTTTGTAACCTCATTGAGCTTTGAACTACATAGGCAGGTGTATCCAATCATGAGAAAAGGTATTTAAGGTGGCCACTTGCAAGTTGTTCTCCTATTTGAATCTCCTATGAAGAGTTTTCTGTTAGTACAATAAACCTCATTTCAATCCAGAAATATTACTCAGTCCATCAGTTATTAGATATATGAAACTGAAATAGCTGTTGCAAAAACCCAAATTGTTATAAAGTATAAAATTGTTAACATTAATAGGGGTGCCCAAACTTTTCCATATGACTGTATATATGGCATGTGGCAGAGAAAAGTATTTGTTTATATATACTGTAAATAATCTGTAATGTGGAGTACTGGAGTACTGGACCCTCATGCTGTGTCAGGTGGGAGTTGCAGTACAGGGTCAGCTGTGTAGTAGATAAATGGTTAAGTTGTAGGGAAACAAGCAGAGCAGGAGGTGGATGATAGGTGTAGTTAGATAGCTAATAAGGTTCAGCAGGAACAGGAAGTGTAGCAAGATGGTTGCCTGGGAAATGGAGACAGGAGGGAGAAAAGAATGTAGGGGGTCTCAGAATGTGAGTAGGAAGGAAGTCATTTGTGGCAGGAGCTGAAGAGTACAGGCAAGGTCCAGAGCTGGGACCTGTCTAGATAGGGAGGAATCCTCCCGTGTACCGAGATCTCACCCATTGGACAGGCAGTAGGGAATCCCGAGACCTGTGGGATTTCGGGGTACAGAGACAGCCGACGCGACCCTGAACTGGTCAGGAGCAGCCACGTGTCTGGGGCACAAGTGAAGTACGGCAGCCACACGGGAAGGATACCGGGGAGCAAGGTTATATAGGACTCAGATGCTGTAGGACAGTGATGTGGATTGTGGGCTTCCGTATCCTGGACATAATACCAACCAATACCTCATATATATTTCATATATATATATATATATATATATATATATATATATACCAATACCTCATATACATATATATATATATATACACACAGTGCAGACCAAAAGTTTGGACACACCTTCTCATCTCTAGAACAACTATTAAGAGGAGACTTTGTGCAGAAGGCCTTCATGGTAAAATAGCTGCTAGGAAGCCACTGCTAAGGACAAGCAACAAGCAGAAGAGACTTGTTTGGGCTAAAGAACACAAGGAATGGACATTAGACCAGTGGAAATCTGTGCTTTGGTCTGATGAGTCCACATTTGAGATCTTTTATCCAAGCACAAAAGGTGAATGGATGGACTCTACATGCCTGATTCTCACCGGGAAGCATGGAGGAGGAGGTGTGATGGTGTGGGGGTGCTTTGCTGGTGACACTGTTGGGGATTTATTCAAAATTGAAGGCATACAGAAACAGCATGCCTACCACAGTATCTTGCAGTGGTGTGCTATTCCATCCGGTTTACGTTTAGTTGGACCATAATTTATTTTTCAATAGGACATTGACCCCAAACACACCTGCAGGCTGTGTAAGGGCTATTTGACTAAGGAGAGTGATGGGGTGCTACGCCAGATGACCTGGTCTCCACAGTCACCAGACCTGAACCCAATCGAGATGGTTTGGGGTGAGCTGGACAGCAGAGTGAAGGCAAAAGGGCCAACAAGTGCTAAGCATCTCTGGGAACTCCTTCAAGGGCTTCCCTATATTTTTGGTTCCCAGCCGGGTACAAATAGGCAGCTAGGAGTTGGGGGCAGCCCGTAGCTGCCTGCTGTACCTAGATAGCATACAAAAACATGGCGAAGCCCACATAATTTTTTTGGGGGGCAAAAAACTCCTGCATACAGTCCTGGATGGAGTATGCTCAGCCTTGCAGCTGCTGGCTGCTGTCTGTCTGTATGGAGGAGAGCAGACAGCAGCTGCAGAACTACAAGGCTCAGCATCCTCCATCCAGGACTGTATGCTGGAGGGAGAGACAGGGGGAGCAGAACTACAAGGCTCAGCATGCTCCATTCACTAGTGTATGCAGGAGAGCAGACAGCAGCTGCAGAACTTCAAGGCTCAGCATGCTCCATTCACTAGTGTATGCAGGAGAGCAGACAGCAGCTGCAGAACTACAAGGCTCAGCATGTTCCATCCAGGACTGTATGCAGGAGTTTTTTGCCCACCAAAAAAATGACATGGGCTTCTCCATATTTTTGTATGCTAGCCAGGTACAGCAGGCAGGTACTGCTGCCCCCAACCCCCAGCTGCCTATTTGTACCCGGCTGGAAACTAAAAATATAGGGAAACCCTTTTTTTATTCATTTCATGAATTTCATAAAATAATTTTAAAGAAAAACGACATGGGCTTCGCCCCATTTTTGTGTCCAGCCAGGTACAACTAGGCAGCTGGGGATTGGAATCCGCAGCACAGGTTGGCCTGAGCTTTCTGGGCCCCTCTGCTGCGAATTGCAGTATGCAGCCGCCCCAGAAAATGGCGGTTTCATAGAAGCGCCATCATCTGGCGCTGTATCCAACTCTTCCAGCTGCCCTGGTGACGGGTGGCTCGCTGGGTAATAATGGGTTAATACTAGCAGTGTTTTACTAGCTAGTATTAAGCCAGAGATTCTTAATGTCAGGCAAGTTTGGCCCGGCCATTAAGAATCTCCAATAAAGGGTTAAAAAAAAGACACCACACAGAGAAAAAATACTTTAATAGAAATAAATACACAGACACACTTAGAGACTCCATGTTTATTACTCCCTGTCACCCCTCCATGATCCTGTTGTTCTGTCTTCTTTCTCCTTCAACCCATGCAGCTCTGCTACATCAGACAGCACTGCATGGGAGGAAAACGCTCCTGCGCCCGTGCAGTCTAATCACTCACTGAGCAGAGGCTGCAGGTTGTAAGCGGTGACGTCACTGCGGCCACCGTTGCTATAGTAATCTGAAAGGCAGGTTACTACAGCAACGGTGATCTCCAATCACCTGATTCCCGCTGCCGCTAATCAGCGGCTTTGGCATCCAGTCCCTGCATGTGGGCTGACTCTGTAAAGAGCGCCGACATGCAGGAACGAGGAGCCAAGCATGTGCCCAAGCATCTCGCCGGTACACGGAGATGCTCAAATGAGCACCGCATACCAGAGAGATGCACTGACAGGACCTAGCATGACGTCTAGCCATGTGACCAGTCTGTAGCCAATGAGATAATAGACACGTGACTGGTCACATGCTATGATTACGTCACGGAAGGTCCTATCATCAGTGCTGGTTACCAGGAGGGTGCAGCGATGATCGGAAGGAAAAGCGGCAGGAGACAGAGTGCAGGACGTGTCGCGGGGACCTGTAAGTATAATGGCAATGTTTATTAACTATATGTGTATATGTATAATGTGTTTGTATGTGTTTGTGTTTGCCTGCCATTGTTTTCAATGAGGTTCGAAGGTGTTCGTCGAACGTTCGTCGGACTGACCCGCCGTTCGACGAACCGAACCGAACTCGAACACTAGATGGGTGGCTCAACACGAGTAGAGAACCTTTTCAGTTTATTGTATCAATAACACAGGTCTGCGACTAAAAACCTGTTTGATTATTTTCATCTAATTTCCATGTATTTTGGTGTGCTGAAAATGAAAAAAATATTGAAAAAAATCCTGGACGTCAGGATTTGCTACAAAATGCAAAATTCTCTTCAAATTTAGTAAATTTTTCATAATTTTTTTTCTCTCTTTTTTTTTTTAGAGTTTTTAAAGTCAAAATTACCATTAATTAATTCACATAATTGCATTGAAAATATATGATGCTAAAAAATATAACTAAAAAATATAACTTTCAAAGAAAAGAACTTTCAGAGTGAGCTAATGAAACCAGCATCAACATTTTGCAAGCTGCATGAGCGGGTTCTGACATGCCCGGGCTTGTTTCAATTGTTTTATCTTTGTTCTCGCCTGTTCACACTTTTTAGTCTCAGTTCGTGTTAGCTCTTCAAATTCAACCGTGTTTCCCAAAATTAACATTATGGCTCAGCGGAAGTGAATTAATTCGCCTGACGGTTTCTGTTACATTTGTGGTGAATATATAGTGTTAAAGCAACAGCTGAATATTACAGACTTTGTGAAAAAGTATACTTCGTATATTTCAGACTAAAGCTTGAGGATCAAGATAAAGCTTTGGCGCCTTATAAAGTGTGCAAACGGTGTGTTGAGGACCTCCGAAATTAGTTCAAGGGTAAGAAAAAAGCTTTCCGTTATGGGATTCCTATGGTATGGCGAGAGCAAAAGAACCATAGTTACGATTGTTACTTTTGTTCATGCGATGTGAAAGGGTATAATTCAAAATGGAAGCATTCTATTTCATACCCCAATATTCACTCAGCAATTTGTCCCATCCCCCATGGCACAGATATACCAGTACCCAAGGCCCCTGCTACCTTGGAAGAGATAACTATGTCCAATGAAGGTGGAGTCATACCTGAACCAGATGAATCAAGTTCTGACTTTGAAGATGATACAAGGCCAAAATTGTTTTCCCAGGAGGAGATGAATGATTTGGTAAGAGACATAAATCTTCCCAAAGATGCCGCTGAGTTACTCGGCTCAAGGCTCAAAAGCAAGAATTTATTGTTGCCAGGAGTGTCTTTTTCATGGTTCAGACATTGTGAAGACGAGTTCGTTCCTTACTTTGTCCAGGAAGATAAGTTGGTTTATTACATCAATGTCGAAGGTTTGATCGGTCAATTCAAAATCCAATATGATTCAGCGCAATGGCGTCTTTTTATAGATTCTTCAAAAAGAAGTCTGAAAGCAGTTCTACTCCACAACGGCAGTTATTATGTTTCCATCCCTGTAGGTCATTCCGTACACCTCAAGGAAACCTACGAGAACTTGGAATTGGTTCTTGGTAAACTTAAATATGAAGACCACAGTTGGCAAGTGTGCAGGGATTTGAAAGACTTGTGCATGCTGCTCGGGCAACAAGCTGGGTATACCAAATACCATTGTTTTCTGTGTCTATGGGACAGTCGAGACCGACAAAATCACTGGACCAAGAAGAATTGGCAGCCAAGGGTGCTCACAGTTGGTGAAAAAAATGTCCTCCGAGAAACTTTGGTTCCTCCTCATAAAGTTCTTCTACCACCTCTCCACATCAAATTGGCATTGATGAAGCAATTTGTAAAATCACTTCCAAAAGATGGAGAATGCTTCAAATACTTGGTCGCCAAGTTTCCAGGCCTCTCGGAGGCAAAATTTAAGGAAGGTGTGTTCGTCGGACCAGACATTAGAAGGCTTATAGCATGATGCATCCTCAAAAAGAAGGGTGGATAGCATTTAAAGAGGTCACAGAGAATTTTTTAGGCATTACCAAAGACCATGACTACAAAGAAATCGTCGGACGAATGCTGAAAGCATTTCAAGCTTTAGGTTGCCTGATGAGTTTGAAAGTGCATTGCCTCCATTCCCACCTTGACAACTTTCCTGAAAATTTGGGAGCTGTGAGTGAAGAGCAAGGTGAACGATTCCACCAGGACATTAAAGAGATGAAAAGAAGATACCAGGGAAGATGGAGCATTACAATGATGGCAGACTACTGTTGGACGCTTCAGAGAGACATTACAGATGCTACTCACAAGCGTAAATGTACCAAGAGAAGCCTCACAGGGAAGAAGAATCGATTTTAGTGTGTGTTAGTGAGCTCATTGCAGTTAAAAAAATGATTTACATGAAACATTTGTAATAAAAAATTAATTTTATTTTGAGGTATTGTCTTATTTAACATAGTTACTTAAATTGTCAGAAAACGTGATGTCCTATGACAAAACGGAGGTCATTTTTGGAATCAGCGCACTCAAAAATAAAGATTACGTGGAATAACCAAAACAGCTCTTGAAAAATTTTTTTTTGCAGACCTGTGTAATCAAGCAGGAGCATAGGTAGATCCTAGAGTTGTGTAAAAAAGCATTTTTTTAAAAAAAATATATAAAAAGATATGAAGCCCAAACACTTTCTCTGAGGCTTCATTGGGTGTAATGCTAAACCCTTTTCCTGAGGAGGTCAGTTCTGGTTTCACCACATTACACACTCGAATACACACCAGGTTGCCCTGTTTCCACTGGGGACTGGGCTAGGGTCAGGTAATAAAGGGGTCGCTGACAGAGAGGCATTTACTGGATGTCCTCAACAGGGGCCCCAGTCCCACTGGCTTGGGACCTGGAAGGGGGAGGTGCAGCTGTACTGCCCTGCGGCCTCGGCTGTGACCGCTGAGCCACTCGGGTCCGGGCTCGTGTGTGTTGGTGGCCCGGGGGTCACGTCGCTCTGAAAGGGTGTAGTGGCGGTGCACGCAGGGGTTGTGGGGTGGTTGTGTTGTAAAGTTCGTAACGCCACCCACGGGTTGTGGTGATGGTGGGCACCACCGTTGCGGTAAAGGTGCGGGGAATCCCGGGAGCGGTGTAGGGGCGCAGCTAGATGTTGACCCCTCCGTGGGTAGGGGATTTTGGTCCCGGGGCCCGGTAGTGAGGGCCGGGGTGCAATGGCAGTATTGCGGTGCAGCGCGGTGTGGTGCCTGATGGCACTGGTGTACTCACGATTAAACCACACAGAGTCACTGGTAAACCAAACGGGGTGACGAACGGGGCCCGCAGCTGGCTGCAGTTTCTCCAGATAGGTTGGTAATGTCCGCCGTTCTCCTGCACCTGTATGTGATCTTGGCTACCGTGCCTGGGCACTTGTACCCCGCTCCCCGGCGTGTATGTGTCGTAGGAGCCCGTTTGCCCGCAGACGCTGGCCTCTGGCGGTGGCTACTATCCGGACGGGTTGGGCTGTTGCCTTCAATCGGGACTTAGGTGGGAATAAACCCCTGAGGTCCAGACCGCAATCAGTTAATTTGACTATGGTGGTGGCTTATAGCCTAGTTCGGAGTCTGAGTACCCTGCCTGGTGCTCCGGTATCCAGTTAGCTCCCCGGTTCGGTTCCGGCGGGCCACTACCCTGTCCCGGTCCCTTACGGTTTCGCTGGTTGTATTCCCGGTCTCTTGCAGGAGGCCACTACCGTCTGCCTGCCTGACTGATCTGGGGTCCTAGGCTCCAACCCAGGCCCCACACAGAACTGAGCTCCTCTCTCTCCTCTCTCCTCACTTCACTCCCCTAACTTCACACTCTTAACTTCACTGTTTGTGTTTTTCCTGCCTCAGGCCAGTAGACACCTCGGAGGGTGTGTCTTTCCTCCTGACTCCGCCCAACTGGTGTGCCTGTCTGACTCTGAGGGAAGCAATCAGGTCTTTTGGTTGACTGTTGGTACCTTACTGGGGTGGGGGTGTATGTGGTGAGTGTAATTACCTGTGACCCCTGGGGTGTCCAGGGCGTCACACAGCAAGCAGGGGGAGTCAGGAGCCAACACAACAGTTAAAGTGTTCTCCAGCAGGAGAGCTGTGGAGCAGATGTGTCTCACAGGTGCTGCGGTGCGAAGGAGGAGAAGTTCACAACGGTTGCCGCGGGGAGAGAGATCTCTGCTCCCCACAGAACCGACACCACACAGGGCGACAGGACGCTATGGAAGATCATACTTTACATTGGTTTTCCAGAATGTGCCTGGATGGGGAAAGTTTCAAGCTTCCCTGACAACACAGCGCCCGACAGCACAGTGCCATATAGGATCCGGGGCCTCGCTTCAAGCCGGACCCCACATCTGAACTGCGGCACCTGCAGATAAGGACAAGAGTAAAGGGTGCTTTACATGCTGCGACATCGCTATCGATCTCATTAGCGATGTGACACGCCAGATCGCAGATAAGATTTGCCGAGATTGCACATGTCATTTTTGTAGCGCCGGTCACATGTGCGATCTTGGCAAATTGTATGTGCGATCTGGCGTGTTACATCGCTAACGAGATCACTAGCGATGTTGCAGCGTGTAAAGCACCCTTAAATCTCGTGAAACCCCAGGTCCCCTCGTAGCTTCAAGCGAAGGGATCCATAGACAAGCATTTCAAAGAGAAACTCACCAAACGCCAAACCGGGCTGATCTCAAAAGAGATTCGGGTTCGACGGAGCCCATCATAGCAAGTGACTGGTATTACCTGGGTAAGCGGCATCGTACAAAAGTGAGCAAAACAACCTGGAACCGCAGCAATGGACTCTGACTCTTCATTACTCGTACTGCCGCTCCCCGCCGCCATTACTTCGCCTCTCATCATCCTCCCCGGGGCCCGGTCTACTGTAGCTGTGGAGAGCGATACCACCCTGGCTGCTACTACCATCTGCCCCGGAGGACAGCGACAGCAGCGGCGGCCCATTCCCTGGCTGCAAACCACATGTTTCGTCACGACAAACACCTCACTACTAACCCCATCATCTCTCCCTTGCCATCTTCTGTATGTCTCGGGGCAACGGAGCTGGGCTAGGCCACCCGTGACCATGACAGTCAATGGCACGGCGACGAGTGGGTTAACCGCCTGCCCCGTGGGGCGTTACACATCCGTGTGGCACATACATGTGGTATCCATTTTTTCATGGTTAGAACACTCACCCATTATAATCTATGAGGCTATTCACATGTATGTGTTTCTTCATGGATAGAGTGTCTGTACAAAATTTTAGGAAATGTCTGTTTTTTTCTGGTATTACAGACGAAAAGGGTCAATATAAGTCTGTGTGCCATTCGTGTGCCGTTCATATTTAACATTGCAAATTATAGGTGAAGCTTTGTAATTTATTTATCTTTTTGTGGAAACACTGATGACACAGTAAGACTGCGTGCCCACAATCAGTATTTGCAGCATTTTGGATGTAGCATGCTTCAGCTGCGTCCAAAACGCTGCGTTGTACAGTATAAGAATAGTGGATGGGATTTCTAGAAATCCTGTGCCCACTGTGCTTGTTTTTTCCACAGCAAACCCTGACCTGCGGAGCGTCTTTCCAGACTGTAGCATGTCAATTGTTTGCTGCGGATTCACATGCGTCCTCTGTAGGGAGAACACAAGCGAGAGACCGCAGCGCACTGAACCCTGATCATGGGTATGAGCAGCTGCAGCCTACTGCGGAGGAGACACAGTGAGTCCTGATCGTGGGCACATACCTTAAAAGTAAAAATGGACACACAGATGACACACTGATACAAAATAATGAAGACATTGTTTTCACGAATGTGTTTAAACACGGATGTGTATATGAGGCCTTAGTTACATTTACCACTGCTAATTATTTTAAATGGTATCACTGAAAACTGAAGCTCATCTGCAAACTAAAAAACCCCAGCTTCCAACTTACGGAATAGAAAAATAATATTGACTTAAATGTTTAAATATGGCAATACAAATCATTTTTTTTTTTTTTTATACATGGAAAAGTATTAAGGGGAACCAACCACCAGGATTTTGCTATATAAAGTAAAGGCAGTGCTATACTGGCACTACGATGCTGAGTCCAGGCATACATGTTGTAGAAAGATCGGATGCTTGATTGCTGAAATAACTGTAATCAAAGTTCCAGAAATGCCCCTGCACCTGTGATTGATATGTGCAGCAGGGCGGGCTTTTGTGTGGGTTGGGTCCTCGCTGTAAATTCCTCCTCCTGTGTCCTCTGTGGCATGCCCCTTTTCTTTATTTAATTTTCACCTTGCGCCGCCATTGCTGCTGTTGGTAGTGCATGTGCATTGCTGCAGTGATGACATCTTCAGTAAAATGGTGCCAGTGTCTGCTCATGCTCGCACCATGATCTCCGGCGCCATTTTATTGAAGACACTGTGGTGAAGACTATGAGCGGCATCGGCGCGTGCCCAGATTTCTTTTTATTTAACATCTGCACATGTGCCCCTGCCACTCATAGTCTTCTCCACAGTGTCTTCAATAAAATGGCGCCGGAGATTGTGGTACGGGCATGAGTGGACTCCGGTACCATTTTAATGAAGATATCATCACTGTAGCAATGCGCATGCACTACAAACAGCAGCAATTGCAGCATGGTGTGACATTTAAATAACTACTTTATCAGGCAAAATGTTGGTGCTTAGTTCTCTTTAAGACATAAAGAAAAATGATAAAAGCTGCTGAGTCCTAAGTGATACAGCCGTATGAAAAAGTTTGGGCACCCCTATTATTGTTAACCTTTTTTCTTTATAACAATTTGGGTTTTTACAACAGCTATTTCAATTTCATATATCTAATAACTGATGGACTCAGTAATATTTCTGGATTGAAATGAGGTTTATTGTACTAACAGAAAATGTGCAATCCGCATTTAAACTAAATTTGACCGGTGCAAAAGTATGGGCATCCTTATCAATTTCTTGATCTGAACACTCCTAACTACTTTTTACTGACTTACTAAAGCACTAAATTGGTTTTGTAACCTCATTGAGCTTTGAACTTCATAGGCAGGTGTATCCAATCATGAGAAAAGGTATTTAAGGTGGCCACTTGCAAGTAGTTCTCCTATTTGAATCTCCTATGAAGAGTGGCATCATGGGCTCCTCAATACAACTCTCAAATGATCTGAAAACAAAGATTATTCAACACAGTTGTTCAGGAGAAGGATACAAAAAGTTGTCTCAGAGATTTAATCTGTCAGTTTCCACTGTGAGGAACATAGTAAGGAAATGGAAGAACACAGGTACAGTTCTTGTTAAGCCCAGAAGTGGCAGGCCAAGAAAAATATCAGAAAGGCAGAGAAGAATGGTGAGAACAGTCAAGGACAATCCACAGACCACCTCCAAAGACCTGCAGCATCATCTTGCTGCAGATGGTGTCAATGTGCATCGGTCAACAATACAGCGCACTTTGCACAAGGAGAAGCTGTATGGGAGAGTGATTCAAAAGAAGCCGTTTCTGCAAGCACGGCACAACCAGAGTCGCCTGAGGTATGCAAAAACACATTTGGACAAGCCAGTTACATTTTGGAAGAAGATCCTGTGGACTGATGAAACAAAGATTGAGTTTTTTGGTCATTCAAAAAGGCATTATGCATGGAGGCAAAAAACACGGCATTCCAAGAAAAGCACTTGATACCCACAGTAAAATTTGGTGGAGGTTCCATCATGCTTTGGGGCTGTGTGGTCAATGCCGGCACTGGAAATCTTGTTAAAGTTGAGGGTCGCATGGATTCAACTCAGTATCAGCTGATTCTTGATAATAATGTGCAAGAATCAGTGACGAAGTTGAAGTTACGCAGGGGATGGATATTTCAGCAAGACAATGATCCAAAACACCGCTCCAAATCTACTCAGGCATTCATGCAGAGGAACAATTACAATGTTCTGGAATGGCCATCCCAGTCCCCAGACCTGAATATCATTGAAAATCTGTGGGATGATTTGAAGCGTGCTGTCCATGCTTGGCGACCATCAAACTTAACTGAACTGGAATTGTTTTGTAAACAGGAATGGTCAAATATACCTTTATCCAGGATCCAGGAACTCATTAAAAGCTACAGGAAGTGACTAGAGGCTGTTATTTTTGCAAAAGGAGGATCTACAAAATATTAATGTCACTTTTATGTTGAGGTGCCCATACTTTTGCACCGGTCAAATGTTGTTTAAATGCGGATTGCACATTTTCTGTTAGTACAATAAACCTCATTTCAATCCAGAAATATTACTGAGTCGATCAGTTATTAGATATATGAAACTGAAATAGCTGTTGCAAAAAACCAAATTGTTATAAAGAAAAAAGATTAACATTAATAGGGGTGCCCAAACTTTTTCATATGACAGTAGCTGTTAGCCGAATGAGCATTTGACTGACTTATCACCAATAGTAGGCCTTACCACTTATAGTGACTGAGAGATGAGCTCTGAAGAATAAAGGCGTAATACAACTGTATAACTAGGAAATGCTCCACTGAACAGATTGTTATAGGGAATGCCACCACTTGTTACAATGTCCCAGTTGGCAATTGATTGATAGTTCTGTTTTAATTTCCTATGCTAGGATTTGCCTTTATCTTTCCTAAGGAAAGCTGCATGTGGTCACGTCAAGACTAAAGAATCAGGTGTTTGTCTCTCACCGAGCACCATTATGACATCACCAGTCGGAGCATCACCTCATTATTCTTACCAATTGAAAACCTCTTTCTTTTTTGTTTCTGATCTTGTTAAACCTCTCTCCTGGTGGTTGAGTGCTAGGTCTTTGACCCAGTCATTTCACAAATCACCTACAGCTTATTTAGAAGCCCCAGAAAGCACCTTGTCATGTAGTTTGGCTTAATGAGCAAAATATATGAGGTGGATAACCAGAAATACAAATTGACATCTATCTATGAATTTATGCTAATGCTTTAAATCCAATAAAAGCTGGGGATGTTGGTATTCTGGTAAATGCTGTTGCTTATGAATTGGTAATTAAGAAGAAAAAATAAAACATTTCTCCAATGCTGATGGCTGTATTAGAAAAGAAAATGTGCAATGTATGTTTTAAAATAAAACCTAAGTATGTAGGAATTTCTTTAGGATTCATGCACATAGCACACTGCCTGTGTAATAATTATAATCTATGGAGTGCACTATAGGTCTATTTTTCGGAACCAAAGGCACTTTATGTGCCATTGTATGTTGCATCCCAAACATCCCGTGTCCAGTAAGACAATCCCAAATTTGGGGAGTTGTTCTAAGGTCAAAGGAGGTTAGAGATATTCTATGACTTCAACTGTATCTGTGTCCTCAGGACAATGTGCAGAGGGAGAAAATTGTGTTGATAGGGCAGTGTATAGTGAGGGGGCATTGTGGAGGTAACAGTGTGAAGGCACAGTATGCAGAGAGGCATAGTAAGGAGAAGGGCATCATGGGAGGGTACAGTGCAAGGGCATAATGTGAGGAGGAGGCAGCATGGAAGAATAGTGTAAAATGTAGATCATGTAAAGAAGGTAGCTTGAACATAGGAACAACATAACAGGAAACAGTGGAGAGGGCACGTCGTGAAGTGGGGACAGCATGGAAGCCATAGTTTGTAAGGGAGGATAGTTGCCTGGTTATAATTCAAAATAGGGGACAGTGTAGAATCATGGTTCATAACGGTGAACAGTGTGGTGTGGAGGTCATGATTCACAATCTCAGGAAATGTGGTAATTATTGTTTATGAGTTAGTACAGTGTGGCAGTTATAGATCATAAGGGTAGATAGACTGTGTGTCATCATCGTTAATAAGGGCAAACAGTGGGCAAATATATTTTTTAATTAGGTATAGTGTGGCCTTTTTGAACTATAATTGCAACACTATATGCCGTTATGAACTATAAAGCTGTACAATATGGCAGTTATAGTTTTTAAGGTTAGATAGTATGGCAGTTACAGTTAATAAGAGGGATGGTGTAGCGGTTGTAGTTCATAAGAGGGGAGACGACTGGTGGATATACTGCCTGTGCAGCTAGTGCAGTTATACCTAGGCCCAGGGGGGAAGCAAGACCCATGCAGGGTGATTATTAATCAGAGCAATCTGGCCTGTTGTTCAGAGCCCAAGGCTCTGGGGGGCCCATGGCCAGATTGTTCTCATCATAAGCAGTGCACCAGGCAGGGAACGATCCTGCTGCTCCAATGCACAGTGAAGGCAGCAGACCCGCAGGATTCCGTTCTCGATAGCATCTAGAATGGAGTTGCTCTAAAATGGTAATGATGTCACTGGAAGGGGAAGGGCGTCATCCTCTAGTGCGGAGCTGATATCAATGCTCAGCGTTGTGCTGTGGCTGTGGAGAGATCACCCTAAGAAGACTGAAGGGGTGCACCATGGAGTGAGGGGCATAACACATAGGACTAAGGGGTACTTTGCACGCTGCGACATCGCAAGCCGATGCTGCGATGTCGAGCGCGATAGTCCCCGCCCCCGTCGCAGCAGCGATATCTTGTGATTGCTGCCGTAGCAAACATTATCGCTACGGCAGCTTCACACGCACTTTCCTGCCCTGCGACGTCACTCTGACTGGCGACCCACCTCCTTATTAAGGGGGCGGGTCGTGCGGCGTCATAGCGACGTCACACGGCAGGTGGCCAATAGAAGCGGAGGGATGGAGATGAGCGGGACGTAAACATCCCGCCCTCCTCCTTCCTTCCGCAGAACCGGCGTGAGACGCGGTGATGCAGGTAGGAGATGTTCCTTGCTCCTGCGGCTTCTCACACAGCGATGTGTGCTGCCGCAGGAACGAGGAACAACATCGTACCAGTCCATGCTGCCAAATTATGGAAATGTCGGACCCTACACCGATGATACGTTAACGACGCTTTTGCGCTCGTTAATCGTATCAAAAAGGATTTACACACTACGATATCGACTGCGACGCCGGATGTGCATCACGTTCGATTTGAACCCACCGATATCGCACCTGTGATGTCGTAGTGTGCAAAGCCCGCCTAAGGATGAGAGATATGAGGTGGTGTTTGGTGTTTTGGGGGCAGATTATAAGTGGATGTTTCTATATGACGGCTGCATTTTGAAAAATTGCACAGGGAAGAGGCTGCATATTGGGGAATTAGACAGGGAAGGGGGTGATTTTTACGTGGGGCTGAATGGGGAAAGGGGTGATCTTGTATGTGTGGGGCTGCGTGCTGGGGGTTGGTGCAGAAAATGACATGGCTATTCACTCCAACAGCACCTCTATGATGGCTAACGGGCTAAAGGACTGCAGACGTGTGACCCTGGAGCAGAGATCTTGCAGGTGGGACAGGACCTACAATAATTCAAGGCTAGTGATGAGTTAATGTGTTCATCACTATTTGCTATTAGTAGAATAGTGCGGTATTCAGGGTATTCGTTATATAGCGAGTAATGGTGTATTCGCCTCGCTATTTTTGGATGTCCCGCCCAGCATGTTTGGTGGCTGATTTGCAAACACTAAACATAGTGGGCTTCATAACCAATCACAGTAATGCCGCAGCCATCTTGGTTATGGCATTACTATGATTGGCTGGCCGCCGCCATTTTATGCACATTACATTACCAGCGTCTTTCTCCAAGTGCTTCATACTCACTGATCGCAGCGCAGCTGTCACACTGCTCCTGCTGCATCTCATTCTTCTTCCCTATCTGGACATTAGGCTCACACATTTTCACTGCTTCCCCCGCACACCGGTGGCCGTGATTGGTTGTAGTCAGACCTACCCCCACACTGAGGGACAGCTCTCTAACTATATTGTACAGTAAAATAAATAAATGGATTAATTAAAAAAACGGCATGCAGTCTGCCCCAATTTTGATACCCAGCCAAGATAAAGCCAATTATTTATTCAGGATCACAGCATACCACACAATTATATATGGTTGGATCTCACCTGACATTACAATTGATCGCTGTGTTAAACTTGGTTCCGTACTCATGTTACAATAATTATTGGTGCTTTATCATGCTCATAATGGTTCTTATGATATACTTATGTTATCTTGGTAGTTCTGATATTGTATCCATGTACTGATTGTTATTCTGGTGGTATATTAATATACTGATGATGGTTTGGATGATGTACTCATGTGCTGATAGTGTTTCTGCTTTTGTATTCATGTGCTGATGGTTGTTCTGGTGATATATTTATGCATTAATGGTGCTTTTGGTGCTGTACTCCTGTAACTATATTGGTTCTGATGTTGTATTCCAGTACTGATGGTGGTTTTAGTGATGTATTTCAGTACCGATGTTAGTTATATAGTTACATAGTTACATAGGTTGAAAAAAGACCTATGTCCATCTAGTGGAACTTTCTTCCATCAATTATACATTTTGTCATTAAGTAATTTATAACTGACCTGGAACTGGAGCTGTATTCATGTGCTGCTATTCATTTTGATCCTGTATAAATGTAGCAATTCATAACTTGTCAGATAATGTGCAGAGTATCAAAATACTGCATGCTCTTGTAAAGATTGACTACTCACATTGCATTCATAACAAGACCAAGGTCCTCATTCTTTATTAAATTTGCAGAAGCAGTAACAGCAAATAAAAACTAGTTTGCCAAGTCTTACATGATTCAGGTCTCACATGGCTCAAACTGTTTTTTTGGTATGAGCAATATGATAAGCAAAGTCTATAATCAATCGATCAAGTTCAAAACCACGTTAAGTGAAATAGATACACTCCAACACCCAGCTTTAAGCAATCAGTCTTATCAATAAATCTTTCTACAAATGCAAGGTATTACTAGGCAAAATTTAGCAGGCTGTAGTGATGACTGACTACTCACATATCACAGACTTCACTGTGGACTTTGACGATAATATTGTTCATATCACAGTTTTGAAAAGCGTTCTTGTTGCCCTGTATTATGTAAGACTCAACGTACTAGTTATTGCTTGCTGTTACTGCTTTTGAGACATCTATTAGAGACTGAGGACTTAGGTTCCCTTGAAAACTGAAGCCTGATTAGTTAGCAACCAAGACTGCCAACGCAATTCTGATTTGTGCGCAACACTCCCTTCTAACCTCATACACATTAGGCAAAAGGCAGAAACAACAAGGCAGCCATGCATAGAGTAAAAATCTATAAAAAAACTGACCCGCACATCCAACAAATGTGAACAGGTGCTAACTGAAAAAATAGTTAAGTTAGGTTCCCGGATTATAGAGATATATCTTGCCGTTGGTTCCCTTGTACATTTTTGGCTTTTTCAGTGTGCAACTGTATGCATTTATAGTTACTATGTTTTTTCAGTTAGCACCTGTTCACATTTGTTAGATGTGCGGGGCAGTTTTTTGATATTTCTAGTAAGTCTCTTTCTGACTGAGCACTCCGCCCTAAGACCTGGCTGTGTTCTTAACCATTGTAGCAGGAGCCTAGCTGCCCGAGATACGGATGTTTTTAACCTAGATAGTGGCATTTAAGTTAGGTTCCCGGATTATAGAGATATACCTTGCCGTTGGTTCCGGGCTTACATGCATTGGCCAATACATAAACTAAATATCTGTTTTTTGCAGTAATGCAGTGCCATATTTTCCCTTGTACATTTTTGGCTTGTCAGTGTGCAACTGTATGCATTTATGCATAGAGTAAAAACATGAAAAACCACTGATGGCTGCCTATGTGTGGGCAGGAATATCTCTTTCACATTGTAAGTATAAATTAACATTTTAAAGGGGCTGAATCATCCTGTTACATATGCATCTCTGTTCCTTTCAAAATGGGGCTCTGTAGAGCTGCCAGCATTGGTGGAGTACAAAGAGGTTTACGGTATCTGCCCTGGCTGTCAGTTGAGAGACCATTATTACAGGATATAATACTTTCTCATTTTTGTAAGCTTCATAGAGTTGTTGTGTCATCACAAAATGCACGATGGTCATTGAAAAAAAATAATAATATTCAAAAGGGCTTTACAGAATCAGCAAGAACTCACTCTACAAAGGAAATATATTAGATGTATCGTACACTAATACAGTGGAACCTCGCTTAACGAGTAACCCACTTAACGAGAATTTCGCTTAACAAGCAAAGCTTTCTGTAAATTTATAACTCAATTTACGAGAAAGCTTTGCTGTACGAGCGAAATCCTCACCGCACACACTTCCGGTTCTGTACATCCACCGCGCTGTGACCCGCACTTGCAGTCCACACAAACACACACGTGTACGCACAAACACACACAAACAGACACGCACGCACATACAGTATTATGCTCACCTTACCTTCCGTTCCATCGCCGGCCTCATAGTTCTTGTAGTTCCCAGGTACATTGCAACGTCCTCGCGCCGAACTACAAGACCCAGGAGGCCTGTGATGGAACGGAAGGTAAGGTGAGCATGTAAAATAATATAGTGTACCTTCCGTTTCATCGCCGGCCTCCTGGGTCCTGTAGTTCGCCGCTCCACTCCACTCCAGGCTGTGCATCGGCATCCATAGCGCCGAAGCAGGAACTTCCTGTCACCGCTACTCAAAGGCAACGCGCTGGCCAATCAGAGGCAAGCGGCTCTGCCTTTGACATCAGCGCTCTGGCCGTGGAAGTTCCTCCCTCGTCGTTATGGTAACCCGATACAGAGCCCGGCCCCGTACCAGAGAACAGGAAATCCCAGGAGACCGGCAATGGAACGGAAGGTAAGGTGAGCATATAATATGTGCGTGTGCATGCGTGCTTGTGTGTTTGTGTTTGTGTGAGTTTGTACGTGTTTGTACATGTTTGTGTGCGTTTGTGCATGTGTGGAATGGCACAATAGGGAACCAGGATGGGACATTTAACACGTTGTGGAACAAATCGTCTGCATTGCAATGATTTCCTATGGGAAATCTTGCTTTGCTGAACGAGTAACTTGGTTAACAAGCACACTCCCAGAACGGAATGTTCTCGTTAAGGAAGGTTCCACTGTATACTGAATGTCCTGCCAGCTTTACACATTATAGGATCTTAAAAACATAGATATTACAACTGCTTTTCAAGAATGTTTAAGTTGCATGAAAATTCTTGGTCTGTAAAGCTAGACACAAAGGGCCTGATTCATTGAATTGCTTTCTTCAAAATTCTGGCCTGAAACACACTAAAATATTTTTATTCAGTTAGAAGTTGCACAAAAATGTTGCGACTTTTGACTTTTCACAACATTCCCAGACAGTTTTACCAAATTGGGCAGATCTGCGGCAGGATGTGACACAACTAAAGGGTGCTTTACACGCTGCGACATCGCTAGCGATTGCTAGCGATGTCGAGCGTGATAGCACCCGCCCCCATCGTTCGTGCGACATTTGGTGTTCGCTGCCGTAGCCAACATTATCGCTATGGCAGCGTCACACGCACATACCTTGTCAGCGATGTCGCTGTGACCGCCGAACAATCCCTCCCTCAAGGGGGAGGTGCGTTCGGTGTCATAGCGACGTCACTGCGGTGTCACTAAGTAGCCAGCCAATAGAAGCGGAGGGGCGGAGATGAGCGGGACGTAACATCCCGCCCACCTCCTTCCTTCCGCATTGCCGGTGGACGCAGGTAAGGAGATGTTCGTCGTTCCTGCGGTATCACACATAGCGATGTGTGATGCCACAGGAACGATGAACTACATTGTACCTGTGGCAGCAGCGATATTAAGGAAAGGAGTGACGTGTCAACGATCACCGTTTTTGAACGATTTTGTGATCGTTGATCGTCGCTCCTTGGTGTCACACGTTGTGATGTCGCTACCAGTGCCGGATGTGCGTCACTAACGACATGACCCCGACGATATATCGGTAGCGATGTCACAGCGTGTAAAGCACCCTTAGGCCCTCCCATCTAATTCCTTAAAATGTATGCCACTTTAGTGGTGATACAGGTAAAATATATCTTTGTACCGTGTTAGCCAGTTAGTGGTGTACATTTTGATAGAAATATATGTTACGTGGGGACCTCCTGGTATAGGAATAGATGAAGATATACTACTACCAGTGGTCAGGGTCCACCGTGCAGTGATGGCAGAACTGCAGCTGGTGGCACAAGCCCTACTGAAACCCAACAGTAACCCGGTAACTAAGGCACTGGTAAGGTATGTTACAGGTCACACAGAGACACCAACAGATGTAAAGAGACTCTGTCTCCTCTAAAGCGGGCTTTACACACAGTGACATGGCTAGCATGTCGCTGGTGAAAGCACCCGCCCCCGTCGGTTGTGCGTCACGGGCAAATCGCTGCCCGTGGCGCACAACATCACTAGGAACAGTCACACTATACTTACCTGCCTAGCAACGTCGCTGTGGCCGGCGAACCGCCTCCTTTCTAATGGGGCGGTTCGTTCGGTGTCACAGGACGTCACACAGCGGCCGCCCAATAGAAGCGGAGGGGCAGAGATGAGCGGGCCGAACATCCCGCCCACCTCATTCCTTCCTCATTGCGGGCGGCCGCAGGTACGAGGCTGTTCCTCATTCCTGCGTTGTCACACGTAGCGATGTGTGCTGCCACAGGAATGACGAACAACCTGCGTCCTGCAACAGCACCGATAATCGGGATAGGAACGAGTGGACAACGATCAACGATTTGGTAAGTAATTTTGATTGTTAACAGGTCGTTCGTGCGTTTCACACGCAACAACGTCGCTAACAAGGCCGGATGTGCGTCACAAATTCCGTGACCCCAACGATGTCGTTGTATGTAAAGTCCGTTTAAGTGTTGTTCTTATCAAAACAATCTCCTCCAGCAGGTTTATCCCCATGGTTTCTGAGAGACAGCTGCTGAGCCACCCCTTTTACTGCCATCTTCTGTACGCCAAATATATATATATATATATAATTGCCTTA
This sequence comes from Anomaloglossus baeobatrachus, assembly GCF_048569485.1. Lineage (NCBI taxonomy): Eukaryota > Metazoa > Chordata > Amphibia > Anura > Aromobatidae > Anomaloglossus > Anomaloglossus baeobatrachus. The sequence continues at coordinate 390,837,990 of NC_134358.1, forward strand.
TTCTGTCTGTCTGTGTGTCTGTCATGCTCCAAAATTGTGTCCTTACGGTGACACAAAGCTGATTGGCCGCTGGGCTCGCCATGGCCCCGCCCCCCACACGGATTGGCCTCTCGCCCCGGCTCTCTGCAAGCCCCGCCCCCCTCACGCAATGCACGCTCGCTCTGGCCCAACTGACACGGAGCTCCGACTCCCAGGTGAGTACACACACACACATCAGATCACACTCACTCTCACACACACCTCACACATCACATCCACACACTCACAACATCCTGGGATATCGCTGGGATCTTGACGGAGGCCGTGAACGCTGGTAAACATTATACACATCGGGTAACTAAGGTCCCTTGGTTACCCGATGTGTATCATAGTTACCAGTGTACACCGGCTCCGTCAGGATCCCAGCAGCGCCAGACATAACCTTGCGATGCTGGGATCTTGACGGAGGCCGTGAACGCTGGTAACCATTATACACATCGGGTAACTAAGGTCTCTTGGTTACCCGATGTGTATCATAGTTACCAGTGTACACCGGCTCCGTCAGGATCCCAGCAGCGCCAGACATAACCTTGCGATGCTTGGATCTTGACGGAGGCCGTGAACGCTGGTAACCATTATACACATCGGGTAACTAAGGTCCCTTAGTTACCCGATGTGTATCATAGTTACCAGTGTACACCGGCTCCCGGTACACATGTGCAGGGAGCCGGCATTATACTCCTCTCCCCCCAGGACTACTCCTCCTATTACAGTCCTCCTATTATACTCCTCTCTGAGTATAATAGGAGAACTATTATAGCATGGGGGATGTAGCACGATGGGGGGTGCGCAGCATGGGGGATGTAGCACGATGGGGGGTGCGCAGCATGGGGGATGTAGCACGATGGGGGGTGCGCAGCATGGGGGATGTAGCACGATGGGGGGTGCGCAGCATGGGGGATGTAGCACGATGGGGAGTGCGCAGCATGGGGGATGTAGCACGATGGGGAGTGCGCAGCATGGGGGATGTAGCACGATGGGGGGTGCGCAGCATGGGGGATGGAGCACGATGGGGGGTGCGCAGCATGGGGGATGTAGCACGATGGGGAGTGCGCAGCATGGGGGATGTAGCACGATGGGGAGTGCGCAGCATGGGGGATGTAGCACGATGGGGAGTGCGCAGCATGGGGGATGTAGCACGATGGGGAGTGTGCAGCATGGGGGATGTAGCACGATGGGGAGTGCGCAGCATGGGGGATGGAGCACGATGGGGAGTGTGCAGCATGGGGGATTGGAGCACGATGGGGAGGTGCGCAGCATAGGGGATGTAGCACGATGGGGGGTGCGCAGCATGGGGGATGTAGCACGATGGGGAGTGCGCAGCATGGGGGATGTAGCACCATGGGGAGTGCGCAGCATGGGGGATGTAGAACGATGGGGAGTGCGCAGCATGAGGGATGTAGCACGATGGGGAGTGTGCAGCATGGGGGATGGAGCACGATGGGGAGGTGCGCAGCATGGGGGATGTAGCACGATGGGGGGTGCGCAGCATGGGGGATGTAGCACCATGGGGAGTGCGCAGCATGGGGGATGTAGCACCATGGGGAGTGCGCAGCATGGGGGATGTAGCACGATGGGGAGTGCGCAGCATGGGGGATGTAGCACGATGGGGAGTGTGCAGCATGGGGGATGTAGCACGATGGGGAGTGCGCAGCATGGGGGATGTAGCACGATGGGGAGTGCGCAGCATGGGGGATGTAGCACGATAGGGAGGTGCGCAGCATGGGGGATGTAGCACGATGGGGAGTACGCAGCATGGGGGATGTAACACGATGGGGAGTGCGCAGCATGGCGGATGGAGCACGATGGCGGGTGCGCAGCATGGGGGATGTAGCACGATGGGGAGTGCGCAGCATGGGGGATGTAGCACGATGGGGGATGTAGCACGATGGGGGATGTAGCACGATGGGGGGTGCGCAGCATGGGGTATGTAGCACGATGGGGAGTGCGCAGCATGGGGGATGTAGCACGATGGGCAGTGCGCAGCATGGGGGATGTTGCACGATGGGGAGTGCGCAGCATGGGGGATGTAGCATGATGGGGAGTGCGCAGCATGGCGGATGTAGCACGATGGGGAGTGCGCAGCATGGCGGATGAAGCACAATGGCGGGTGCGCAGCATGGGGGATGTAGCACGATGGGGAGTGCGCAGCATGGGGGATGTAGCACGATGGGGGATGTAGCACGATGAGGGATGTAGCACGATGGGGGGTACACAGCATGGGGGATGTAGCACGATGGGGATTGCGCAGCATGGGGGATGTAGCACGATGGGGAGTGCGCAGCATGGGGGATGTAGCACGATGGGGGGTGCGCAGCATGGGGGATGTAGCACGATGGGGGGTGCGCAGCATGAGGGATGGAGCACGTTGGGCAGTGCGCAGCATGGAGGATGGAGCACGATGGGGAGTGCGCAGCATGGAGGATGGAGCACGATGGGGAGTGCGCAGCATGGGGGATGGAGCACGATGGGGAATGCGCAGCCTAGGGGATGGGGCATGATGGGGGTGTGCAGCATGGGGGATGGAGCACGATGGGAGGTGCACACCTCCCACCAACACACACACACACACACACACAGGGAACCACAAACACCGCCATACACAGACACCCACACACACAGACAACGCTGCACACACACAACACCCAACACACAAACACCGCGGCATACATAAATATACGCACATACCGCACAACACACATATTGCACAAAACATACCTCCCCCAAAACACACCACACCCACACAAACCGCGCAACACACACACACACAACGCGACAGACACACAGCGCTCCACAAACAACGCAGCACACATACAACACCCCTCTCACCCCCCGCCACACCCAGACAACACCCAGAACATGTACAGCGCCCTACACAAACACTTGGTAACTACACACAACAACATCTATATATATATATATATATCTATATCTATATCTATAACAAAAATCATACATGAACTACACAATACGTAAATTCTAGAATACCCGATGCATAGATTCGGGCCACCTTCTAGTATAATTATATAAAGCTGAGTGTATATTTGCGTGTATGTATGTCCTCTACAGGAATCCGCACCACTGCATTTACAATCACAAACATTTTGCACAGACACCTCATTTGACTGAGGGATCGTCATATACAGCATGTTTTGAGGGGATAATTTAACCCCGCACTTTACAGTTATTCACCAAAATCCTTGCCTCCATTAAAAGCAATGGAGCTCAGAGCTACATGTCATTAATAGGAGCTCTGATTTGTTATTACAGGCAACAAAGGACATTCTTAGTATAAGAAGATTATGTGTGAGTTAATATGATTTCGGTAGAGACAGAGACACAAGCACACACAGAGACACACATATAGAGACACACGCAGAGACACAAACAGAGACACAAACACACAGAGACAGACACAGATACAGAGAGACACAGAGAAAAAGACACACAGAGACAGAGACACAAGTAGACAGAAACACACAGAGACACATGGAGACAGACACAGACATACAGAGACAGAGACACAGAGACAGACACAGTGACACACACAGAGACACACACAGAGACAGAGACACACAGAGACACACACACAGAGACACAGACATAAAGAAACAGACACACAGAAACAGACACAGAGTCAGAGATACACAGAGACAGACACACAGAGGCAGAGACACACAGACATAGACAGACAGAGACACATACAGAGACACACACAGAGACACAGACACACAGACACAGATGCAGAAAGACACAGAGAAAGAGATACACAGAAATAGACACATAGAGACATACAGAGACACAGACACACAAAGACATAGGCACACAGACACATAGGCTCACAGAGACAGACACAGAGACAGAGACACACACATACACACACACACACACACACACACACACAGACACATACACACAGAGACACACAAAGACAGAGATACAGACACAGAGAGAGAGGCAGACAGAGACAGAAAGGGAGACAGACAGAGAGGGAGACAGACAGAGGGAGACAGACATAGGGGGGCAGACAGGGAGACAGATAGTAAAAGGAGACAGACAGACAGAGAGTGAGAGGGAGATAGAGGGAGAGTGAGAGAGACAGAGACACTTAATTACTATCTCGGGCAACGCCGGGTAATACAGCTAGTATATACATATAATGTATATAGTAAAATAAAAGTTTAGAAATTCATTTAGTCTTTAATCATAGTCTATCCCAGGATGACATATGCCTTATGGGTTTTTGCAGACTTCTGGTTGTGAAGGGCAATTGTTTTTAAAGATTTACCCTGCCCCCTCCCTTTATCCACATTCTCCTCACCCCACCCCTGGATGAACTCAATAGGACATATGTCTTTATTCAACCATGTTTCTCTAGGGTTATTATTTCTATAACTATGGCATCATATCTGCAGTGGTATGTGCCAGTAGTATATGGATCCATGCTTTACCATTAGCCGTCATACTGAAACACACAAGTGTTTTATACCACAGGTTCTGTGTATGTAAGGCAGGGCTTAGGCTCTGGACTTAGAAAACCTTCATTTGTTTACTTTGGCTCTACTTTTATTATACATTAATAATGAGGAAAAGAAAAGAGACTTATGTGGTGTAACTCTGCTTATATTGGAGGGTTCATTCAGTGACAGCAGTGACAGTCTGGTAAGTCTTGAGAAAACAGCCTGTGTTTACCTTTCCTGATTGAGTGGTTAAGGATGGTGCTTGGGATTTTTTTTTTCTGGCAGAGACATAATAAAAATAGCACACACAAAAATTTTACAAATGCTTTATGTCATGAGGGCTTATTTAAGAAAGCTTTTGTGGTGTGCTTAATCTTTTGCCCTTATTAGTCATTTAGAAGTAAACTTGGTAAAGGACCACGTCTACGTACAGCACTGTTAAAACCCGAACAAGAAAAAAATCTTATAAATGCTGAATTGTTCTCTATCATTTATTTTGTTAAATATTTTTTAGCTACAATAAAAAGCACCCAGTTTAAACATAATAAATAAAATGAATACTACATGTTAAACCTCTTTTGGATCACACAATTTTTGTCCCTGAGGGCTACACTAAATTTATTTATTTTTTTCTTTTCCCTATATTTGTATAAAAAGGTTACAATCTTTTAGGTATAAATGACAGTTACACTGATTTTTTCCAGTACATTGTGTCTGAGCATAGAAATATTGCCCATTATTTAACTGCCTAATAGTCAAACTGCCCTTGTTATGCACGGCAACCAATTACCAATCAGCTTTTATTTTTCCAGAGCAGTTTACTAATTAAAAACTAAGCTCTAATTGGTTACTATGGGCAATAAAGAATTTTGAAAATGAGGCCTACTGTACTCAAAGACACTTGTATTAGGGCAAAATAGAACAATGTCAGCAACAATGTGGAGCAAGGACGTCACCCTGCTGGGTGTGGAACAATAGGAAAAAAAAAATCCAGCTCCAATTTGGTAAAACAATGGGCTTTAATACAGGTTATATGGCTAAAATCCAAATAGCAAAATAGGAAAAAATTAAAAGGAATCCCAGGGGAAACAAAGTGGTCCAACAAACCAAAACTATGCGTTTCATGTCCATTGTCAAACCACTGACAAAGGACACCAAGTCTGAAACGCATAGTTTTAGTTTGATAGTCCACTTTGTTTCCCCTAGGATTCCTTTTAGTTTTTTCCTATTTTGCTATTTGGATTTTAACCCCTTCAGCCCCCGGGCACTTTCCGTTTTTGCGTTTTTGCTTTTTGCTCTCCTTCTTTTGAGAGCCGTAACTTTTTTATTTTTCCGTCAATCTTGCCATATGAGGGCTTGTTTTTTGCGGGACGAGTTACTTTTAAATGAAACTATAAGTTTTACCATATAGTGTACTGGAAAACAGCAAAAAAAAGCCAAGTGTGGAAAAACTGCAAAAAAAGTGTGATCGCACAATAGTTTTTGGGATATTTTATTCACCGTGTTCACTATATGGTAAAACTGATGTGACATTGTGATGCATCAGGTCGGTGCGAGTTTGTAGACACCAAACATGTATAGGTTTATTTGTATCTAAGGGGTTAAAAAAATTCACAAGCTTGTCCAATAAAAGTGGCGTACTTTTTGCGCCATTTTCCGAAACCCGTAGCATTCTCATTTTTTGGGATCTATGGCTTAGTGACAACTTATTTTTTGCATCTCGAGCTGAAATTTTTAATGGTACAATTTTTGCGCAGATGCTACGTTTTGATCGCCTGTTATTGCATTTTGCGTAAAACTTGCGGTGACCAAAAAACGTAATTTTGGCATTTGGAATTTTTTGCCACTACGCCGTTTACCAATCAGATTAATTGATTTTATATTTTGATAGATCGGGCATTTCTGAACACGGCGATACCAAATATGTGTATATTTATTTTATTTTTAACCCTTTAATTTTCAATGGGGTGAAAGGGGGGTGATTTAAACTTTTAGGGTTTTTTTATTTTTTTTTATTTTTTAAAACTTTTTTTACTTTTTTTTTTTTTTTAATTTTTACTAGTCCCCCTAGGGGGCTATAGCGATCAGCAATCTGATCGCTCTGCTCTATCTGCTGATCACAGCTACACAGCTGTAAACAGCAGATATGGTCACTTCCTGATTCATTCGGCTCCGGGCCGAGTGAAAGCGAAAGTGACTCGTCATAGCTACAGGCGTCATCACATGACCCTGTGCTACCATGGCAACCACCGAAAGTCACGTGATCACGCATGTGACTTCCGGTGGGGGCAGCGGTAAGTGAAAATCATGGCCGCGCGCATATACATCTCGCTGCCAGATTTGGCAAAGAGATGTAAGGGGTTAAAGGTTGCGAGTGGAAGCGATTCCACTCGTAACATGCAGGCACACATGTCAGCTGTTGAAAACAGCTGATATGTGCGCCGATTGCTGCAACCTGTCCGCGGCAGGGGGCGGGGCTTAATGTCACATGCTCCATGACGGATAGATCCATCAAGGGTCGTGAAGGGGTTAACCATATAACTTGTAATATAGCCCAATTTTTGTACCTCATTGGAGATGGATTTCCTTTTCTCCACTTGTTAGGGCACACTACTCATAAGTTCTAACAGGAATTTACAAAGGCACTGAAAAGGTAGAGCGACTTAGTGGAAAAGATTTGGTTTACTTGGAATGGCCTAAAACAGGGGTCCCCGACTCCAGTCCTCAATGGCAACCAGCACTGCATGTTTTCAGGATTTCCTTAGCATTGCATGGGTGTTGGAATCATCACCTGTGCAGGTGATTAATTTATCACCTATGCAATACTATGCAGACCCTGAAAACATGCACCGTTGGTGGCCCCTGAGGACTGGAGTTTGGGACCCCTGGCCTAAAATATGACATTTGCCAAATTATAGCAAAGATTGAGGTGCGAAAAAGTAAGATAACCAAGATGTGGAATAAAGATAGATGATAGTGATTAACCCCATAACATAAAATGATGTAGAGCCATTTCTGTACTGTGTGGAGCCAAAGTTCAGTCTAAAAATATATCAATTGAATTACCCAAGACTGTAGACGCTCTAATGAAAAGAAATTCAAAATGCCAGAATTGCGGGTTTTTTTTGCTTCTCACACCTTCCTAAAAGTGATTAAAAGATATTTACCTCAAATTAATTTCAATAAAACCATCTGATTACTATGCAAAAAAACAAGGTCTTATACAGCTCAATCAATGGAAAAATGCACACCTTATGTGTCTCGGAAAATAGTGACACAAACCCACAATTTTCTTTCATACATTTTTTATTTTCCCTCACTTCAATAAAAATTAAAGATATGAAAGGCTGACACTGTTATAAACAAACACACTCACACTACAGTAACAGAAAAGGGGAAACACCTTATATAGGGAGAAAATGCGCCCACACCAAAAATATCCCTGTACAGACTAGTACAACCCTAGCTCAGGGGTGGGGAACCTTAGGCCCACGGTCTGTTTGCGGCTTGTGATGAATTTTTATGTGGCACCTGGGCACATTCTCGGGAACCGCAGTGCTCCAGCAGCAGCCATGCTTTTGCCAGGTACCGGCCCTTTAAATAAAGCAAAAGATGAGGATGTCCAGCTCTTCAGGCAAAAAAATCACGTCTTTATTTTATCATGCAGACACAAAGAATGACATGACCAGCACAACGCGTTTCAGGTGAAAGCACTCACCCTTAAGACTGAGCTTTTTCCACGGTGAGCTGATTCATACTATTGAACCTTTAAATAAATCCTAGGGCATGCTGGAAGGAAGAGCACGCCCTTTGGGTAGATGCTAGAATGTACGGGCTTCTTACAGATCCTGATTACAGCACGTACATTCTAGATTCAATCCTGGCCTGTGCTTCCGTGCTCAGGGCTTACCTTGTGGGCGGGGTTAGCAGCGTGCTGTGCTCCTGTCACAGAAGGGGTTCAGCAGATGTACCGGCCTACCTGCTGTAATGCCTCCCGGACCTGTACTGTGTGACTCCTCCTCCTCCTCCACAGTGAGTCTGCAACCCATCTCTGCCCCCCATTCCAATGCTGTGTACCCCAATTGCTGTGTACCCCCTCAGTGCATTGTAAACTGTGCTGCCTCCTAGTACTGCAAGTGCAGCCACGTAGTGCTCTACGTGCTGCCACCTAATGCTCTTCGTGCTGCCTCCTAGTGCTGCCTCCTAGTGTTTTCTGTGCTGCCACCTAGTGCTGTCCGTGATGCCACCTAGTGCTCTCTGTGCTGCCACCTAGTGCTCTCCATGCTGCCACCTAGTGCTGTCCATGCTGCCACCTAGTGCTGTCCGTGCTGCCACCTAGTGCTGTCCGTGCTGCCACTTAGTGCTCTCCATGCTGCCACACAGTGCTCTCCATGCTGCCACCTAGTGTTGTCAGTGCTGCCTCCTAGTACTGTCCGTGCTGCCACCTAGTGCTGTCCGTGCTGCCACCTAGTGCAGTCCATGCTGCCACCTAGTGCTGTCAGTGCTGCCACCTAGTGCTCTACGTATTGCCACCTAGTGCTCTCCGTGCTGTCTCCTAGTGGTGTCCGTTGTGCCACATAGTGCTGTCCATGCTGCCACCTAGTGCTGTCCGTGCAGCCACCTAGTGCTGTCTGTGCTGCCACTTAGTGCTGTTCGGGCCACCACCTAGTGCTGTCTGTGCCGCCGACAGTGCTGTCTGTGCCCCAGCATCTCCTGTGATGTATACGCCCCTCCTGTGATGTATAAGCCCCCAACCCCTCTTGTGATGTGTATGGCCAAGCCTCTCCTGGGATGTATATGGTCCAGCCTCTCCTGGAATGTATATGCCCCAGCCTCTCTTGGAATGTATATGCCCCAGCCTCACCTGGGATGTATATGCCCCAGCCTCTCCTGGGATGTACAGTACAGACCAAAAGTTTGGACACACCTTCTCATCTCTAGAGCAACTATTAAGAGGAGACTTTGTGCAGCAGGCCTTCATGGTAAAATAGCTGCTAGGAAACCACTGCTAAGGACAGGCAACAAGCAGAAGAGACTTGTTTGGGCTAAAGAACACAAGAAATGGACATTAGACCAGTGGAAATCTGTTCTTTGGTCTGATGAGTCCAAATTTGAGATCTTTGGATCCAACCACCGTGTCTTTGTAGAAAAGGTGAACGAATGGACTCTACATGGCTGGTTCCCACCGTGAAGCATGGAGGAGGAGGTGTGATGGTGTGGGGGTGCTTTGCTGGTGACACTGTTGGGGATTTATTCAAAATTGAAGGCATACAGAACCAGCATGCCTACCACAGCATCTTGCAGTGACATGCTATTCCATCCGGTTTGCGTTTAGTTGGACCATCATTTATTTTTCAACAGGACAATGACCCCAAACACACTTCCAGTCTGTGTAAGGGCTATTTGACTAAGAAGGAGAGTGATGGGGTGCTACGCCAGATGACCTGGCCTCCACAGTCATCAGACCTGAACCCAATCGAGATGGTTTGGGGTGAGCTGGACCACAGAGTGAAGGCAAAAGGGCCAACAAGTGCTAAGCATCTCTGGGAACTCCTTCAAGACTGTTGGAAGACCATTTCCAGTGACTACCTCTTGAAGCTCATCAAGAGAATGCCAAGAGTGTGCAAAGCAGTAATCAAAGCAAAAGGTAGCTACTTTGAAGAACCTAGAATATAAGACATATTTTCAGTTGTTTCACACTTTTTTCAGTATTTAATTCCACATGTTTTAATTCATAGTTTTGATGCCTTCAATGTGCATCTACAATTTTTAGAGTCATGAAAATAAAGAAAACTCTTTTAATGAGGTGTGTCTAAACTTTTGGTCTGTACTGTATATGCCCCAGCCTCTCCTGGGATGTATATGTCAATCCTCTCCTAGGATGTACATGCCCCAACCTCTCTTGGGATGTATATGCACCAGCCTCTCCTGGGATGTGTATGCCTCAGCCCCTAATGTGATGTGTACCCCCAGTGTCTCCTGCGCTGTTATGTACATTCCCCAGTGGGAGTTATCTTCAGGACTGTAACCTTTCCACTTCATAAGATATTTTATTATCGCCAAAGCTAAGCAAATTGGTGAAAAAGTCCATGGACAAGTGGGTCCAAGGCTCTGACAGAACATTTTTAGACAAGAAGTAACAAACTGTAGCTCCCATTCCAATAGAGGAAGAACCTATCTTGACAAAGAAAGGCAATTCAATCTCAGGTTGATTGAGAAGAGGAGCCTTAGGGGTACTTTGCACGCTGCGACATCGCAAGCCGATGCTTGCGATGCTGAGCGCGATAGTACCCGCCCCCGTTGCAACAGTGATATCTTGTGATTGCTGGCATAGCGAACATTATCGCTATGCCAGCCTCACATGCACTCACCTGCCCTGCGACGTCGCTCTGGCAAGTGAACCGCCTCCTTCCTAATGGGGCGGGTCGTGCGGTGTCACAGCGATGTCAGATGGCAGGCGGCCAATAGGAGTGGAGGGGCGGAGATGAGCGGGACGTAAACATCCCACCCACCTCCTTCCTTCTGCATTGAAGCCGCGACGCAGGTAGGAGATGTTCCTCGCTCCAGCAGCTTCACACACAGCGATGTTTGCTGCCTGCTGGAACGAGGAACAACATTGTACCGTCGCTGCACCGGCATTATGGAAATGTTGGACCCTACACCGATGATACGATAACAATGCTTTTGCGCTTGTTAATCGTATCAAAAAGGCTTTACACACTACGATATCTACAGCGACGCCGGATGTGCGTCACTTTCGATTTGACCCCACCGACATCGCACCTGCGATATCGTAGTGTGCAAAGTACCCCATAGAGAAAGCTTTCTTGAGAGATGAAAAAGCATTTAACGTCTCAGCTGACCAAGAAGAAAAGTCTGTTCACTTCTTAGTCATGCCAGTTAAAGGCTTGGTTATGACTGAAAAGGGCTTAATGAATTGCCAATAATAATTAGAAAAGCCAAGAAATCTCTGCAATGCTTGCAGGTTACTTGGTTGAACCCAATCAAGGACTGCATGCACCTATTGGAATCAAATGTCTTAAGAACTAGAACTGCTGTACTTCAAATTAACATTTCTCTAATTTAGCAAATAAGCTGTTATTATGTTGCACCTGTAGAACCTATCTGACATGCTCACGATGTTCATCCTGAGTGAGCTAGTAAATCATTATGTAATTTAGGTAAATTACCACAAATCTACCAGAGAGCTAGAAATACCATTTATGAAATTTTGAAAGACTACCAGAGCATTGGTTAATTTGAATGGCATCACCAATTTTTCAAAATGACATTAAAGCATATTGAATGTGGTCTTCCATTTGTCACCCTGAAAAATGCATATAAGGTTATATCCGCATCTCACGTCAAGTTTCAAAAATTATTTAGCTCCAGATAATTGCTAAAATAGGTTATGTATAAGGGGCAAAGGGGAGCATGATTTTTTTTGATCTCTCTAAAATCTAAACATGAACCCTTCCCTTCATCTTTCTTTAAATAAAAAAAACCCCAAAACACATCAACTGGAGAGTTGGATGGACATACAGTGAAATGCAAAAGTTTTGGCACCCTGTTATTGTGAACAGTACCCGAGTCCTTTCTACATCTTCTGCACAAACAACTAATCTCCTCAATATGCACCCCTGGGGCCTAACCTACTTGCGGAGGGTTCAACAGCTATGCTGAACCACACCAACAGCCCCAGAAGAGGACATTAAGCAGCAGCGGCTTTACCCTAAATAGCCGCATACTGCAAGTGGCATCACGGAACATTTTGTACATAGTCCCTTGTAAATAATTCACCTTTTTCAAGTGACTTCTGGGGTCACGGAACCAGGCACCGGGTACCTGAGTGATACTGTCCCCATGTATCAAGCGCTCGGAACCAAGTACCCTAGGCCCTGGGGCACGTCAATATGCTAATGAGTGCAGGGACTAGTCGCAAGGTTGTTAGTTACTGCGCTCATTCCGTTCTCTTGGCATGGTAGCACGCCCAAGGATACGACCCTATGGGTCAGGTCTATTGTGACTGAACCACCTGATGTAGCTCTTGCTTGAGTTCCTGAGCCTCTGGAACTATGCCTGATGATCCATGTCTGACAACCAGGGACGCCTGATGACCTATTTCAGCAGATGGCCCATGTCTGATGTCCGGTGCTACCCAATGACCTGTGCCAGCTGATGGCCCATCTGTGACGTTCTGTGCCTGATGTCCTCTGTCTGCTGGTACCTGCTCTGCTCATTCCCCTTCAAGACTGTGCCCCTTGTGCTGCTCTGACTTTCTGTTTCCCCAGTTCTGCTGTCACCCTGTCCCGCTCAACTGCCACAGTCCTGGTCGCTGCCCTGGGAGTGGCACCTGGCGTCCCAACTCACGACGGGTGATTAGTCAACCACCTTCCACTAAGAGTAAGTACAGGTATACTCCTTGTGGTCCAGTGGGTCCACCTCTACACCCTCACTTACCACCTGGATCCCCGGCGTTGAGAGCGGAACAAACAGTGGTAGAACATGATGCTCCATTTTGGCTTTTTTCCCCAATGAATCTCTTTAAATGCATTATCTGCCATTGAGATTGTAGGTCACAGGACAGGGAGGTGTTAAATTTCCAGGTAATTAAAGATAACTTCAAAGGTTCCCCATGTCCCACAAATTGGTACCATGTCTTTAGCTGACTCTTTGTAGTTCTTCCAACAAGCTCTTTCCAATAAGCCACAGTATATATTTCATAGCAGGTCGGGATTTTTCTTATATACTGCAAAAAATTGTACTGTAGTTTATAAAACAATCAGATGAAAAGTGCCCCTAGAACAGCTAAAAAATTATAACATCTAAAAGTTTTTAAAAATATTCAAAAAAAAATTGGTAGAAAAACTTTAGGGAAACAAAAGTGAACAAGACCATTGGGTGACTCCTTTTTGGGTACAAGGAAAATAAAAGGAAAGGACTCACCTGCAGGCACAACTCCTGATAATATCAGCTCTTGCTGCCTCATTGCTGGGGGATGAAGTCATCCAGGGGGGGTACCCAATTTGGAAAATATCAGAACTTTAAGCTGTACCTAAAATTGCAATTAATTTTGTCACTTCAAAAAGACACTAGTCTTGAAACGCGTTGTGGAAATAAAAGACATTTAGCTCATCATGGTGCTAGGGATTTTTCATTAGAGTAGCACAGCCAAAAATCATGTTCACATCCAAATTGATAAAAAAATTGATTTTCTCACCTTTTCCCCAGTAAAATTAAAGAGATAAAAAATGAAGAAATATAAAAATATTTTGTATTTCTGCTTTTGTTAAAGTAAATAAAAAATATTACAGTATTGCTGTCTTTCAGTCGCATTACACCCTTTCCAAAAATTCAATGAAAAGTGATCAAAACATTGTATGTGTTCTAAAATGGTCTCAAATATAAACAACAAAATAGCGCAATTGTGATTTTTTTTTTAACTGCACTTGGAATTTTTTGTTCTCCTTTTCCAGTACATTGTATTGTAAAATGAATTGTGTCACTCAAAACTACAGCAATATGGAAAAATAAAAAAGACACAACTCTTGGAAGAAGAAAAGAAAAAAACAAGCACAAAAGAAAAGATGGCCGTGATAGGAAGGAGTAAAAATGGGAATTGTTTCTACAATAATTATAGTAGTTATTTATATTTTTAGTTATTTATTTGTCATTGTTTTGTTTTCCCATATTATAACAAATAAAATGTTCATGCAGCATTGTGAAAGAATATTATTACAAAAAATAAAAAAAATAGAAAAAAATAATTGACAATGTTTAGTAGGTAAGATATATTTATGAGTCCACTGTATAACAAAAAATGGCAATTATCGTACAGTCTGCTCATATCAAAGAGGGTCACAATAAGAACCTTTTGTTTTTGCACTGTAATCACTTGGGGAAGACAGACTAAAGAATATTGTATGTTCGATATGTATGTGTGTGCACATTAAAGTCTTGGCCTCGTTACTACTAGGCACTAGCAGTTTTTTTGGGAGATTTCAGCTGTCTTATAAACGCTGTATATGGCGATTAGGCTGGGTGTTGCAATCCCATCATGGTCTCCTCTAGATGAACAGCAATGAGGACAGTACTCACAGTTCTCTATTAAAAGGTATACTTGTGTATGTGTAAGCTTTCTTTTGGCCTAGTGTAGTTTGGAAACCCTGAACACCAATGACAAATGTGATGTGGTGACTATTTCCACCCTCACACTATCTGTTCTGATTTTTTGGATACCATAGGCAGCGGCCTGTGATCTAATGTAGTAAGGGCACAAATAAGGACGCAAGAGAGGCCATTATAGATAACAGCAGAAAGTCTGATAGGTGAGCTTGGAAAACATAACAAGTAACCAGCTTCAGTGTGGATCGCATTCACCGATGACGTTTATAGAGTTTTCATAAAGATGGTTAAACACAGTATAATTTTACATTTCTTCTCCACAGTCACGCAGATCCATATCAGCATACTCCATTTTTCCTACTCCCTGCACACTGGCTGCAGCAGCTACCTTTGTAAATGCTCCAATAAGGCAAGACATACATTTCTCTTCCTAAATCGTCCACATTAAGTTGGCACCTTATAATTCACCACTGTTACAGGGTGACGCTGTTCAGCCCACCACAGTCTGAGGACCACCAGTAGCTCTGCTTTACAGCTTTTTCCATCTTTACTCCCATTTGGGCCTCTCCCAGCTTCCCGGCGAGCTGTCCTCACTTCCAGGATAAGCTTCTTCCAACTTTTCTGGCCTCCTGTTCTGGTAGAATTTGTTGTCTGACTGTCTGATGCTCACTGCGCAGCAACTACAGCCAATCTGGTCTAGTAGGTCTCTCCAATCCCTTGTAATGATGAGCTTTCTACTAATTGCTAAACTTTTCCTTTCCAAAATTCCTTCAACCACCATTAGTTTTCAAAGTTCAGACATCTACATTTGGCTGTTAACCAGTTAAATGCCTCTGTCAATCTCTAACACCGGTATCTAACATGCGTCTGCAGGGGTAGCATCATTCCTTCTGCCCATTAATGCTCCTGCGACCATGGAGCTCCGATGAGTTGCCATGATATCTGGGTGTCTGCTGAGTACTGCTTTGCCTGTCATTATTATAATCCTCCTTCAGAGAAGCTTCTGATTTCTGCTATACAGAGCAGTGCTGATGCACTACAGTGTATAGCAAAGGCGATCAGACAATCACATCTTAGAGTCCTCTATGGGGACTATTAAACAAAGTAAAAAGTGAAAGAAAGAAAAAAGTAAAAAAAAAGACAAAGTTCAAATCACTCACACTTTTGCCCCGTTGAAAATAAAACAATTTAAAAAAAAAATAAAAAACACTTATTTGGTATTTGCGGCATTCAGAAATGTCTGATATATCAAAATCTGAAGTAAATCAATCTGGTTTGTAAACAGTGTAATAAAAAAATTGAAATTGCCAACATTACAGATTTTTGGTCACCACAGCATTGGAATAAAATGCAATACGAGGTGATCAAAGCATTATATCTACTCCAAAACGGTATGAGCTAAAATGACAACTAAGGGGGCAAAAAATAAGCCCTCACACAGCCCCAGATCCCAAAATGCTAACATTACGGATCACACAAATGAGAAACAAGCAAAACTCTTTTATTTACAAATTTCAGATTTTTTCCTAAAAAGTATACATGTTTGGTATATACATATCCATTCTAACCTGGGTAATCATATTGCCAGGTTAGTTTTACCATATAATGAATATTGTATATAAAAAACCCAATAATCCATTGTGGAATTGCAATTTTTTTGGCAATTTTAACGCAATTTGAGTTTTTTTCCCATCTTTCAATACAATATATGGTATAGTGAATGGTGTCATTCAAAAGTACAACTCATCCTGCAAAAAACAAGCCCTCATACGGCTATATTGATGGAAAAATATAAAGTTATGGCTCTTGGAAGAAAGGGGGGAGAACAACACCCACAGAATGTACACCAATGTACATGAAATTATTTGTGAAACTGATATGATTACTAATTGTAAATGTAATTCTGCATAAGTAGTGAATTCTGGAAAGTGTCTGGTCTATTAGAGAAGACCGTGTCTGTGTTTTAATGGATGTAAAATCTTGGCCTGTTAAATATAATTAACCCTGTTTATACAGCTCTGTGCTATTCATTGCAAGGTTATTATATTCATTTGTCACATTTTTTTTAACATGTGTTGATAGTATGGGATTTGCTTCAATGAGATAAAAAAATAAATGATAATGTTAAAAATGATGTTATTTTAAGACTTAAGGAGTTTTGATATTTAGACTAATGAGCCACAATCTGTTGACATATGAAATAACTGCTAAAATAAGTAAGAAATAACATCTTCAATCATGTAGTCAGAAATTAGGAAATTCCCAGTTGCAGGTTCATTTAGTCTCATTAATCAGATTTCCAATCAGAGGAAATATGACAAGTTGCTACTTTAAACAAACATGGAAGTAGATAAGTGAATCAGTATACATAAACCGATGGCAATAATGCACTATATACTTTATTAAAATAACTAAGCAAAATTAAAAGCCACCATACAAAGTAGGTAAAAGTCATCAAAAATGTCTGAGTTCAAACAAAAAAGGGTTTTCCCACAAATTTAATTTTAAAGATAATTCAATCAATAAATCCATAAATAATAGCATAATAATAATTTCCACAATTGGATGTGTTTAAAATGTTCCTGTGCTGAGATGATTTTATATACTGTGTAATGGCCGTGTCTGACGGTACAGGGACATGGTCTGATCATACCACATGTCCTGGGCTGAGATAATCTTATATATGTGTCCCTGCTATGTACTGTGTAATGGCCGTGTCTAACCATACAGTAACATGGTCTGATCATACCACATCTCCTGGGCTGAGATAATCTTATATATGTGTCCCAGCTATTTACTGTGTAATGGCAGTGTCTGACCGTACAGGGACATGGTCTGATCATACCACATCTCCTGGGCTGAGATAATCTTATATATGTGTCCCTGCTATGTGCTGTGTAATGGCCGTGCCTGACCGTACAGTAACATGGTCTGATCATACCACATCTCCTGGGCTGAGATAATCTTATGTATGTGTCCCAGCTATTTACTGTGTAATGGCAGTGTCTGACCATACAGGGACATGGTCTGATCATACACATCTCCTGGGCTGAGATAATCTTATATATGTGTCCCTGCTATGTGCTGTGTAATGGCCGTGCCTGACCGTACAGTAACATAGTCTGATCATACCACATCTCCTGGGCTGAGATAATCTTATGTATGTGTCCCAGCTATTTACTGTTTAATGGCAGTGTCTGACTGTACAGGGACATAGACTGATCATACCACATCTCCTGGGCCGGGGAGGAAGTAAAATAGTATAAAGACTTTACAACATGGGATCATAGCTGATTCATTATGTGAGGTAAAACATTTCTCTGCATGCTTTTAAACAATCTCAAAGAAAAATGTATTTACAATCCCATGCTGTAATTTTTTTGCTCCCTCCCCTGCCCAGGAGATGAGGTATAATCAGACTATGTCCCTGCACGGTCAGACATGGCCATTACACAGTACATAGCAGGGGCACATACATAAGATTATCTCAGCACAGGAACATTTTATTAAACACATTCAGTTGTGGAAATTATTATTATTCCAAAATCTATTGATTCTTATATTCATCTCCTGTACCAGCACCGTTCCAGAAGTGCCGGGACTCGCTATCTCTGGTTCACATAAGGTTATTACATCATGCGAGCCCTGAGCCAAATGAGCCCAGGCTTCACTATCCCCACCTTCAGAGAGTGGTAGAGCAGGGTATTTCCAAGCCGCGCCAATGACTACCAGATCATGAAGATTTGAAGATTAATGTAGCTTTATTTGTGCACTGGTCAACGCGTTTTGGGAGACTCTGCTCCCTTCCTCAGGACAGTCAGGCAAATAAAATTAAATCTGCCAGATCTTGGCAGATTTAATGTTCTTTGCCTGACTGTCCTGAGGAAGGGAGCAGAGTCTCCCGAAATGCGTTGACCAGTGCACAAATAAAGCTACATTAATCTTCAAATCTTCATGATCTGGTAGTCATTGGCGCGGCTTGGAAATACCCTGCTCTACCACTCTCTGTTATCTGCCGTTTGGGGACCACTGCCATGACTCGGAGTTACTTACATGCTGTCATAGGAGTTGTGACTTTCACAACCCCTATAGGTGAGTTTGACCACCCCTCTTCAACCTCCCCCTTCCTACTGGGGTAAGACCCTATTGCGCTCTTTTTTCCACAGTTTGTTCTTATCCCCACCTTCAGGCATATGAGTAATCAAGTGGAGGGCAGCTCTTACTTCATGATTACATAAGCGTCTTTAAGACCCCCATACATATGAGACAAAAATGGCTGAGGACAATTTAGGAAGAAAAAATAGCATGTTAAAGATGCTTCTGCTTCACTGACTCGATTTATGATGAGCTCAAATGGCTGAGGATGTAGCATAAACACTCTCTCCTGTTACCTCCAGCTTGGAAATATGTTACCTTAGGAAGCAGTAGATATGGGACCCTGCTGTTTTTCGGTGGTACACTCATTTATCATAATTGTACTATTCTTTCTTCCCTGACTAGAAGCTGTTATATGTGGCAACCATGAACTGGAGCAGCCTTGCATGGTCAATAAATAGCACATAGCAGGGCACATATATAAGATTATCTCAGCCCAGGAGATGAGGTATAATCAGACCATGTCCCTGTACAGTCAGACACGGCCATTACACAGTACATAGCAAGGGCACATATATAAGATTATCTCAGCCCAGGAGATGTGGTATGATCAGACCATGTCCCTGTACAGTCAGACTCGGCCATTACACAGTACATAGCAGGGACACATATATAAGATTATCTCAGCCCAGGAGATGAGGTATAATCAGACCATGTCCCTGTACAGTCAGACACGGCCATTACACAGTACATAGCAAGGGCACATATATAAGATTATCTCAGCCCAGGAGATGTGGTATGATCAGACCATGTCCCTGTACAGTCAGACTCGGCCATTACACAGTACATAACAGGGGCACATATATAAGATTATCTCAGCACAGGAACATTTTTTTAAACACATCCGGTTGTGGAAATTATTATTATTCCAAAATCTAAAGCAGTGATGCAGAAGCATCTTTAACATGCTATTTTTTCTTCCTAAATTGTCCTCAGCCATTTTTGTCTCATGTGTATGGGGGTCTTAAAGACGCTTATGTAATCAAGAAGTGAGAGCTGCGGCTGGCCGCTCCCCTCCACTTGATTACTCATATGCCTGAAGGTGGGGATAGTGAAGCCAGGGCTGATTTGGCTCAGGGCTCGCATGAAGTAATAACCTCATGTGAACCAGAGATAGCAAGTCCCGGCACTTCTGGAATGGTGCTGGTGCAGGAGGTGAGTATAAGTTTTTTTACTTTAAATGGTGCAAAAATGGGAAATGAGAAGGGTTTTTCCAAGTAGTAGACAAGCCCTTTAAGAAAAATGTCTAGAGGGAATATAACAGGTTATCATGACATAATGGATATATTTCACTAGTAAAATAGTATTGGGAAGTTTCCTCAAAAAACTCCCAAAGGTTGTTCATTTTGGTTACATTTTAGGAATAAGTGTGTTTTGTGAAACGTAAATTCATCTGCTTCACTGAATTTTACTGAAAAATGTGCTGTGAGGTGAATTGCAAGTACTGCAAAGCTTGCAATTGCCATGGAAAGTGTGTAGAAAACTCTAAGAGGCCAAACGGAGGCCGGAGTAAATCTGCTGCCTCATTATAGCCACTGAATCTGTCGGGGTTATCACCTAAATCTCATGTATTCTAGAGATGTAGATGGAAACACCGATGTAAGCATTCAACATAGAGCACAGTATAAATGTGAACTGATCCAAAATGTTCTCTACCCCAAATTGTCACCAAATAGCATTCAACTCAACCCACAAAAACACAAGTCTCTCCACTCAGGTCTGTAATACGTTAAGAGAACAATACAGGGCTTTCACATTACTGGTAGCCAAAGGGTCTGGAAAAATGCTATGGCTCCTCCACTCAATAATAGAAATCCAGATAAATCTGAGCTCTCAAATCCAATTAGCCCCCTCCCTTCTGAGCCTCACAACGTGTCTAATCAACAGTTAATGTCCACATGTTTGGCATTGTTGTAGTGAGGAAAACCTTCTTAATTTACAGGGTACTGATCTCTAGAAGCACAGGCTGGGCACAATGTAGTGGCATTACAATGTACTGGACATGACGAGGACTTAGGGGTACTTTGCACAATACAACATCGCAAGCAGATTGCTGCGATGCTGAGCGCAATAGTCCCCGCCCCGTCGCAGCTGCGATATCTTGTGATAGCTGCCGTAGCGAACATTATTGGTACGGCAGCTTCACATGCACTTACCTGCCCTGCAACATCGCTCTGGTCGGCGAACCACCTCCTTCCTAAGGGGGCGGGTCGTGCGGCGTCACAGCGACATCACACGGCAGGCAGCCAATAGAAGCAGAGGGGTGGAGATGAGCGGGACGTAAATATCCCGCCCACCTCCTTCCTTCCTCATTGCACGGGACGCAGGTAAGGTGATGTTCCTCGCTCCTGCGGATTCACACACAGTGATGTGTGCTGCCGCAGGAACGAGGAACAACATCGTAACATTGGTCTTTCCAAAATTATGGAAATTACCGACGCTACACCGATGATACGACTTCGACGCTTTTGCACTCGTTAATCGTATCAAAAACGATTTACACACTCCGATGTCGACAGCGACGCCGGATATGCGTCACTTTCGATTTGACACCATGGGTGTGCTGTACCTCAAAAGTAGTTTTGAACCTCATATGGGGTATTGGCAAACTCAGGAGAAATTACACAACAAATTGTATGGTCCATTACCTAATGTTACCTTAGTAACAACATTTTTGTGATTAAAAATGTATTTTTTCATTTTCATAGCTCAACATGATAAAATTCTATGAAGCGGGTTCAAGGTGCTCACCAAACATCTGGATTAATTTCTTGAGGGATATAATTTCTAAAATGGGGTAACTTCTGGGGAATTTCCAAATGCAACATGGCATTTGCTAACAATTCCAGACAATTTTGCATTCAAAAAGTCAAATGACTCTCCTTCCCTTTCGAGCTCTGTCGTGCTCCCAAACAGTACTTTTGCACTACCTATGGGGATATTGGTGTACTCAGGAGAAATTGAACAACAATTTGTACCTTTGTGAATATGGAAGATTTGGGGTTAAAGCAACATTTTTCTTGCAAAAATTTATTTTTTTCAATTTCACGGCTCAAAGTTATAAATTTCTGTAAAACACCTGCAGGTTCAAGGTGCTCATCCAACATCTAGGTAAATTCCTTGAGGGATCTAGTTTCCAAAATGTGGTCATTTGTGGAGTTTTCTAATGTTTAGGCTCATAAGTGGCTCTTCAAACACGACATAGCATCTGCTATCTATGTCAGCCATTTTTGTGCTCTAGAATTCAAATGGTGCTCTTTCCCTTTTGAGCCCTGCCGTGAGCCCAAACAGTAGATTTCCACCTTCCACCACACATGGGTTATCAATGTACTCAGGAGAAATTGGCAAACAAATTGTACTGCGCATTTTCTTATGTTGTCCTTGTAAAAATGCATACTTTGGGGCTAAATTTATATTTTTGTGGGAAAAAGAAAAATTTAATTTTTTCCTTCTACATTGCTTTAGTTTCTATGAAGCACTCAAAGGTTTAATACATTTAATGAATGTGGTTATGAGCATTTTAAGGAGTACAGTTTTTAGAATGGTGTAACTTTTGGGCATTTTATGTCAAATAGACCTTCCAAAGTCACTTCAAATGTGATACAGTCCCTAAATAATGGTGTTGGGAATTTTATTGGAAAAATGAGAAATTGGTGATAAACATTGACTCCTTCTAACTTCTTAACATAAAAAAAAATCATGTTTCAAAAATACATGTTAATAGGTTTTAGTACAGTTTGTAGCACTTATAGGCAACTGTGCATTGGCCATGGGTGATATTTTCAGATATGTTTTGATGCTTAATATTTTGTTTTTCTCATTAAATAATAAATTAAATCAGTATGAGCAAATGCTGAACAGTATCTAATATGAATATTCAAAGTATTGGTCCAATACGTATACAGTTATATGAGTACTTTAATTTCACCAACCGTAGCCTTTGAACGGCTATTTATTTATGCCAGACAGCCCTCTTTGCTGATTGTCCAGCAGATGTAATAAATATCTGACTGTTACCCTCAGAGTAAGACTGGCATACACACTGTTCACATGTAGAATTGACTCTAGTGGCCGACAGTACAGCTACATGCGAATATCTGTGGAGTTTTGTCTCTATAATACCAGTGTCGTCTGCACTTACTGTGCTCACAACTAGAGATGAGCGAACCAGCCGTGGTTCGGCTGGAGTTCGGTTCGTCGAACGGAGGTCTCGTTCGAGTTCAGTTCGGCGAACGTTCGACGAACCGAACTCGAACCAATAGGATATAATGGGAGGCAATCACAAACACATAAAAACGCATTACAAATGTACACAAACAGTTAATAAACAATGCCATAACACTTACCGGTCCCCGCGATCCCTCCTGCACTCTGTCTCCTGCCGCTATTCCATCCGATGATCGCTGAATCCTCCCGGTGACCACCACTGCCAGCAATGATGCAGGACCTATCGTGACGTCAAAATAGCCATGTGACCAGTCACGTGGCTATTATCTCATTGGCTACAGACTGGTTACATGACCATAACGCGTCATATAGGACCTGCGAGTGCATCTCTCCGGTACACGGTGCACATTTGTGTATCGCCATGTACCGGCGACATGCTCTAACACACGGTCGACTCCCCGTTCCGTTAGGGACCGGCTGACACAGCCGGTCATTAACGGAGATCACCGTTGCCATAGCAACGCAGTTAGCGGTGACGTCACCGCTAACCGCTGCTCCGGGAGCACCGTTGCTATGGTAACGCGTCTGTCAGCGTTACCGCTGTTACCGCTGACAGCCAGCAGCACTGATCACTCACGGAGTGAAGGCTGCACGCTGCTTCCCGTGCAGCCTTCACGGAGTGAAGGCTGCACGGGAAGCAGCGTCTTCCCCCATGCAGCAGTGATGGAGCAGAGCTGCATTTGTTGAACGAGAAAGACAGAAGACCATGGATCGTGGAGGGCTGACAGGGGGTAATAAAGATGGAGTCTCTAATGTGTCTGTGTATTTATTTCTATTAAAGTATTTTTTCTCTGTGTGGTGTCTTTTTTTTAACCCTTTATTGGAGATTCTTAATGGCCGGGTCAAACGTGCCTGACATTAAGAATCTCTGGCTTAACACTAGCTAGTAAAACAAAGCTAGTATTAACTCATTGTTACGCAACAAGCCACCCAGCTCCAGGGCTGTTGGAAGAGTTGGATACAGCGCCAGATGATGGCGCTTCTATGAGAGCGCCATTTTCTGGGGCGGCTGTGGACTGCAATTCGCAGCAGAGGCGCCCAGAAACCTCGAGCTAACCTGTGCTGCGGATTCCAATCCCCAGCTGCCTAGTTGTACCCGGATGGACACAAAAATGGGGCGAAGCCCACGTCATTTGTTTTTTAATTATTTCATGAAATAAGTGAAATAATTAAAAAAAACGGGCTTCCCTATATTTTTGGTTCCCAGACGGGTACAAATAGGCAACTGGGGGTTGGAGGCAGCCCGTGGCTGCCTGCTGTACCTGGCTAGCATACAAAAATATGGCGAAGCCTACGTCATTTTTTTGGTGGGCAAAAAACTTCTGCATATAGTCCTGGATGGAGTATGCTGAGCCTTGTAGTTCTGCAGCTGCTGTCTGCTCTTCTCCAGACAGACAGCAGCTGCAGAACTACAAGACTCAGCATACTCCATCCAGGACTGTATGCAGAAGTTTTTTGCCCCCTGAAAAAATTATGTGGGCTTCGCCATATTTTTGTATGCTAGCCAGGTACAGCAGGCAGGTACGGCTGCCCCCAACCCCCAGTTGCCTATTGGTACCCGACTGGGAACCAAAAATAAAGGGAAGCCCTTTTTTTTTATTTCATGAATTTCATGAAATAATTAGAAAACAAATGACGTAGGCTTCGCCCCATTTTTGTGTCCAGCCAGGTACAACTAGGCAGCTGGGGATTGGAATCCGCAGCACAGGTTGGCCTGAGCTTTCTGGGCCCCACTGCTGCGAACTGCAGTCTGCAGCCGCCTCAGAAAATGGCACTTTCATAGAAGCGCCATCTTCTGGCGCTGTATCCAACTCTTCCAGCACCTGCCTGCTATACCTGGCTAGCATACAAAAATATGGCGAAGCTCACGTCCTTTTTTTGTAGTTTTTTGGCAAAAAAAATAAAAAATGCTTCCCTGGATTTTCCATTGCCAGTGAAGGTAACACCAAGCAGTGGGGGTTAGCAGCCAGTAGCTGCTTGGATTACCCTTAGCTAGCAATACAAAAAATGCAGCGGGAGCCCATATATATTTTTTTTAATTATTTATTTAAATAACTAAAAACAAAAAGGGCTTCCCTGTATTTTGATTGCTGGACATCACAGTGCTGTAAAAATAAATCTTTAAAAAAAATGGCGTAGCGCTCCGCGGTATTTTTGATTCTCAGCGCAGATACAGCAGACAGCTATGGGTTGCCACCCCCATCTACCTGCCGTTACCTTGGTTGGCAATCAAAATACAGGGAAGCCCATTAATTTTTTCTATTTAAAAAATAGTTAAAAAAAAATGACGTTGGGTCCCCCCATTTTTGATAGCCAGCTAGGGTAAAGCAGACGGCTGTAGCCTGAAAACCACAGCTGGCAGCTTTACCGTGGTTGGGGATCCAATGTGGAGGTCCCCCCAGGCTCTTTTTTTATAATTATTTTATAAATATTAACAATTACACAAAAAAAGTAGGGCCCCCCCCCCAAATTGGATCACCAGCCAAGGTAAAGCGGACAGCTGTGGTCTGGTATTCTCAGGGTGGGAAGGTCCATAGTATGGGCCTTCACAGCCTAAAAATAGCAGGCCGCAGGCACCCCAGACGTGGCGCATCCACTAGATGCGCCAATCCTGGCGCTTCACCCCAGCTCATCCCGTGCCCTGGTGCAGTGGCAAACGGAGTAATAAATCGGGTTGATACTAGCTGTAAAGTCATCTGACATGAAGCCCAGCAGTTTGTGATTTCATGGCGTCTATTAGATACCCAACATCATAAACTGTCAGTACTAACAAAAAAAAAATGGACAAAAGAAATTTATTTGAAAAAACAGTCCCCAAAACATTTCCTCTTTCACCAATTTATTGTAAGAAAAAAAATAAAGGGGTCCCACGACGACTCTGGACCATCTAGAATATGGGGGGGAGACACTCAGGGAACGTATCCCCATTTTCTAGGAGTGCAGACCCTTCATGTGAGGAGTGTGGGTGCAATGAATCTGCACTCTCTCTCCCCGGGTCCACAGCAGCAGAGTCCATGTCGTAATGGTTGCTACCAAAGCTGCAATGCCCTGCTCATGAGGTAAGGGCATGCCTAATCAGGAGAACTATTCTACATTTCCAAATATTGGTATTTGCTGATATTATTGCTATTCCACCTACTATATATTGGGGATAGGATCTTGGAGATGGAATACCCCTTTAAGTCCAGTTAGGCTACTTTCACACATCCGGTTTTTGCTCTGTGGCACAATACGGCACGCTGCAGAAAAACCGCAACCGGTTTTTTTGCCGCCGGTTGCGGGTTTTTTTGCACAGACTTACATTAGTGCCGTATTGTGCCGCATGGGCTTGCGTTCGGTCCGGTTTTTGCCGCATGAGGGCAGATTTAGCCGATGCCGCGGCCGGATGGAACGTTGCCTGCAACGTTTTTTGCTCCGGCAAAAAAACCGCATCGCGCCGCATCCTGCCGCTGCGGCGCATTTTTCAATGCATGCCTATGGACGCCGGATGCGATGCGGAAAAAAACCCATCCGGCCGCCGCATGCGGTTTCTTCCACTGTGCATGCTCAGTAGCGTGCCGCAACCGGAAAAAAATGGACGGCCGCATGTAAAAACTTATGCAAAGGATGCGGTATTTTCGCCGCATCCGTTGCATATGTTTCACAGCCGGATTGAGCCGCACGGCTCAAACCGGATGTGTGAAAGTAGCCTTATCCAGCTGAATGAATACTTAACAACAGAGCTCGCTATTTAGATGTGTTTTCTTGTGGCGTATAACGGACTCTCATGTTTGGTAGTCGTTCAGCAGGGAAACTATAAAAGCAAATCCCTCCATTTGGAAATGTAGTATATAGCTCTCCTGATCAATTATGTTCCTTACCTCATGAGCAGGGCGTTGCAGTAATAATAACAATTTATTAATTTATATAGCGTTATTAATTCCATAGCGCTGTATGTCTTTGGAGTGTGGGAGGAATCCGGAGTACCCAGAGGAAACCCACGCAAACACGGGGAGAACATACAAACTCCTTGCAGATGGTGTCCTTGGTGAGAATTGAACCCAGGACCTCAGCGGTGCAAGACTGCAGTGCTAACCACTGAGCCACCGTGCCGCCCATTTAGCTTACAGATGCATAACCACCACTCACTGTGTCTGAACACAGGAACTTGAGCTGACAGCCGCTCTGTGCATGCAGCAGCGTCTATTGTGAAGGAGAGGGCCGTGGGGGGATCAACGCTGCACAGGTACCGTGGGACACCGGGGAACACCGGTGGGGTTATAGGGGGTGACCTGGCAGGGCCTGGGGAGGAGTTTTCTGTAGCATGTGTCATGGCACATGCGACAGAAATCAGAGGAGTAGGGTGAATGCAGCCGGCGCGCTGCTGTGCGCGCGGCCATCTTGGATTTCTGGGAGGGCATCAGGGGGGGCACTTTGGCGACACAGGGGGACCGGAGGGGACCGGGGAGGAGATTTATCATGTTTGTTCATGCCAGATGGGAGATAAATAATTTTTTACCGCCGCTGTCATTTACTGTAACGTGATCATCGGTCTACGGTGTATACCTGTGATCATGTTATCGGGGACCGGAAAAACCGTCCTGAATCATGATCTCCAGGGTCTCAGCTAGTCCTGAAACCCCGGAGATTTTCTGATGCTGGGGGGCGTTATTCACTTATTTCTGCCTGCTGTTTATAAACGGCAGATCAGAATAAGGCTACATTAACACGACCGATCCATTTTTGCGGTCTGCAAAAAACAGTCCGTTTTTTTTCACGGGTGCATCCGTGTGGCATCCGTTTCCGTTCCGTAGACGGTCCGTATGTCATCCGTTTGTCATCCGTGTGCCTTCCGTTTTTTTTGTGTACTGCAAAAAAACTGAAGGAGGGTAAATGCATAAATTTACCCAGGATCCATAGCTTCATCCTACATGAGGCGGTTACATGTTCACTCCAGTGCCATTTTCTACTGCTTTTCACAGCGTAGAGCGCTCTGGTGATTTTCTTGTGCTTGTGCACTTCATATCAGTTTTTTCTGTCATTATAATGGCAGAAAGACACATAATGTCCCACTCTCCTGCATTTTGTAATTTTGCACCCTTTGGTGCCTTTCATGTGGCACTAAGGGGTGCTTAGCTTTGTATTTAGCCAAAAAAATGAAAAAAAAAATGACGTAGGGTTCCCCCTATTTTTGTAGCCAGCTAGGGTAAAGCAGACGGCTGAAGCCTGCAGACCACAGCTGGCAGCCTCACCTTGGCTGGTAATCCAAAACTGAGGGCACCCCACGCTGTTATTTTAAATTAAATAAATAATTAAAAAAAAAAAACACGTAGGGGTCCCCCCAAAATTGGATCACCAGCCAAGGTAAAGCAGACAGCTGGGGTCTGATATTCTCAGACTAGGGAGGTCCATGGTTATTGGACTCTCCCCAGCCTAAAAATAGCAGGCCGCAGCCGCCCCAGAAGTGGCGCATCCATTAGATGTGCCAATCCTGGTGCTTCGCCCCAGCTCATCCCGTGCCCTGGTGCGGTGGCAAACGGGGTAATATATGGGGTTAATACCAGATGTGTAATGTCACCTGGCATCAAGCCCTGGGGTTGGTGAGGTCAGGCGTCTATCAGATACCCGACGTCAGCAACCCAGTCAGTAATAAAAAAAAATAGACAAACACATTTTTATTTGAAAAAACACTCCCCAATACATTCCCTCTTTAACCAATTTATTAGAAAGAAAAACAAATCCAGGTCTGGTGTAATCCAAGGGGTTGCCATGACGATCCACACTGTCCCAGTCAATGAAGAGCAGGATGTTGCCCATTGGCTGGGAGAGCAGTGCAGTGACCTGAGCTAACATCAATGGGTCAGCCCAGGTCACTGCAGGGGATGACAAGTGCTGCTGTCAGCGAGGTACATTACCTGCGCTGATCTCCTGCAATGCTGACAGCACCTGTCACTGAGTTCAATGACCGCCGCCTTCACAGCCAAGTATCGCGAGAGGCCCGTGACGTCACCGCCAGTCAGTCTCGGGTCGGAAGCGAGAGAAGGTGATGTGACAAGCGAAGGCCATGGAGGACAGTGACAGCGCTGAGGTCGGGACTTCATCACCGCAGGTAAGCTGAGCGGGACCATGTGTGCAGAGTGCCAGGTGGGCGGAGCCTAGCGGGGTAATGTGTGCAGAGTGCCAGGTGGGCGGAGCCTAGCGGGACCGTGCGTGCAGAGTGCCAGGTGGGCGGAGCCTAGCGGGACCGTGCGTGCAGAGTGCCAGGTGGGCGGAGCCTAGCGGGACCGTGCGTGCAGAGTGACAGGTGGGCGGAGCCTAGGGGGACCGTGCATGCAGAGTGCCAGGTGGGCGGAGCCTAGCGGGACCGTGCGTGCAGAGTGACAGGTGGGTGGAGCCTAGCGGGACCGTGCATGCAGAGTGACAGGTGGGTGGAGCCTAGCGGGACCGTGCGTGCAGAGTGACAGGCGTGCGGAGCCTAGCGGGAACGTGCGGGCAGAGTGACAGGTGGGCGGAGCCTAGCGGGACTGTGCGTGCAGAGTGACAGGCGGGCGGAGCCTAGTGGGACTGTGCGTGCAGAGTGACAGGTGGGCGGAGCCTAGCGGGACTGTGCGTGCAGAGTGACAGGTGGGCGGAGCCTAGCGGGACCGTGCGTGCAGAGTGCCAGGTGGGCGGAGCCTAGCGGGACCGTGCGTGCAGAGTGCCAGGCGGGTGGAGCCTAGCGGGACCGTGCGTGCAGAGTGCCAGGTGGGCGGAGCCTAGCGGGACCGTGCATGCAGAGTGCCAGGCGGGCGGAGCCTAGCGGGACCGTGCGTGCAGAGTGACAGGTGGGCGGAGCCTAGCGGGACCGTGCGTGCAGAGTGACAGGTGGGCGGAGCCTAGCGGGACCATGTGTGTAGAGTGACAGGTGGGCGGAGCCATGTGTGCTGGAGGCGGAGTGCGAAGTGGGTGGAGCCTAGCGGGGTCATGTGGCGCTGAGGACGTCAGTGTCGTGGACTGCGTGGCTGGGGACAGGTGAGTGTGAGTGTGTGTGTGTGTGTGTGTATACATGCCGCATGCAGGAGGGGGCGGAGTGAGCTGAGCGGGGAAGTGTGGGCTTCCTGCACGTAACTAGGATAAACATCGGGTTACTAACCAAAGCGCTTTGCTTGGATACCCGATGTTTATCTTGGTTACCAGCTTCTGGCAGGCTGCCAGCGATGGCTCCTGCACACTGTAGCTGTAAAAAGCCCTGCTTTTTGCTGCTAGAACCGTTCTCGAATGTAACTAGAACTATCGAACTTTAGCAAAAAGCTCGAGTTCTAGTTCGATCTAGAACAGCCCCCAAAATCACTCGAACCGCGAACTGGAGAACCGCGAACCACGCTCAACTCTACTCACAACATAACTGTGATGTATAATTTTGGTAGCTTAGCTTAAAAGAGTTATTAATTGAAAACACATAATCTATACAGAGCATATGGAATAAATGTATTGATTGGTGGGGTCCAACCACTGGCACCTGCACTGATTGGAACAACGGGGAACTTTTATCCCTGATGATCAGTGGTGTAACTAGATGGGCCCCAGTGCAGAGTTTTGGACTGGCCCCTCCATATGTTCGTCAGAAATATGGGCCATTGTAGCATTCTAAATCCTATAAATACATATAAGTTGCCCCCTTCATTGTGTAGTAATGTCTCCCATCTTTTACTAATGTCCCCCATCCTGGACCATTTCCTTGTAAATATGTCCCCCATCCTAGTAAATATGTCAACATCATGACCCCATCCTGGTTTATGATCCCATCATAGCTATATCCTGGTATATGTCCCCATCATAGTCCCATCCTGGTGTATGACCCCGGTCATGCATATAGTCTGGTATATATGGCCCCATCCTGGTATATATGGCCCCATCATGGCCTTATCCTGGTATATATGTTCCCATCATTTCCCCATCCTGGTATATATGCTTCCATTATGATTTATATAGCCCCATCATGTCCCCATCCTGGTATATGTACCAAGCATAACCCCATCATGATAAATAGCCCCATCCTGGTATAAAGCCCACCATCCTGGTAAATAATGCCCAATCCTTGAATATAGCCCCCTCATCCTGGTATATAGTCACCTCATCCTGGTATACAGTAACCTCATCCTGGCATATAGTCACCTTAACCTGGTATATAGCCACCTAATCCTGGTATATAGCCACCTCATCTTGGTATATAGCGCCCCATCCTTGAATATAGCCACCTCATCCTGGTATACAGTCACCTCATCCTGGTATATAGTCACCTCATCCTTGTGTATAGCCCTCCAACCTGGTATAAAGCCCCCATCATTCTATATAGCACCCCCATCCTGGTATATAGTCCTCCATACTTGAATACAGCCCCT
Organism: Anomaloglossus baeobatrachus; assembly: GCF_048569485.1. NCBI lineage: Eukaryota > Metazoa > Chordata > Amphibia > Anura > Aromobatidae > Anomaloglossus > Anomaloglossus baeobatrachus. The sequence goes on from NC_134358.1 coordinate 390,869,356, forward strand.
CACCAAGCCACAAACAGTAAAAAAACACAAACGATTGTACTCACCTACCCTGCGCTCCCCCAAAGTCCTACCGCAACGCTGGTATGCCGGCAACTGACTAGCGTGTAAGCGGTGCATCCCATTATGTCAATGTTATGTGAGGTCACTTACAACACCGGCAGCTGTCAGCTAAGTCTCTGCTCCCCATGCCCAGGATTGTGTGTGTGGGGAGCAGTTAATAGTCATTGGCAGCCGGCACATTGCAGTGCAGGGACCCAACAGGTTCTGTGCTGCAATGTATTTCAGCTGGATGCATGCACGTGGACACACATCCATCTAAGTCAGGTGCTGGAGCCTAAGGGCCTCCTGCACCTTTGGGCCAAGTCACAGTGGCGACCTTTGCGACCACGGTCGTTATGCCCCTGCTGATGATACATTTTTGTCATTGTTTTAAAATGGAATAATAGATGGAATGTCTGACTGCCACTCCAATAATTCTCTATGCAGCTGCCAGAAAAAGCCAAACACAATGCTTGGCAGCTACATAAGGGAGTGAATGATTGGGAAGACGTGGTCAAACGTGATGCTGCATTCTAATGGAGATAAAATTTTCCCATTTTGTCAATCAGTATGGATCTTAGCAGATAAACCTCCACCAATTAAAAAACTGTTAGTTACAGTGGCTTTAAAAAGTGACTTCTCAGCATTTATCCATTTATGCATGTTAATTTTTGTGCATGTAACATGAGAAAAGTTGGGAAACTTCAGAAAGTATGAATACTTTTTAAAGCCAAGTTTTTGTCACCAGCTATCTTTGTCTCTGGCACTTAATAGTACAGTCATGACCAAAAGCGTTGGCACCCTTGAAATTGTTGCAGAAAATTAAGTATTTCTCCCAGAAAGTTATTGCAATTACACGTTTGGTGATACACATTTATTCTTTTGTTTGTATTGGAACAACACAAAAAAGAAGAGAAAAAAAAGGTAATAGGACATAATTTCTCACAAAAACCCAAAAATGAGCTGGACAAAAATGTTAGCACGTTTCCAAAATTGTGGGTAAACAGCTTTATTTCAAGCATGTGATGCTCATTCAAACTCACCTGCTCCAAGCAACAGGTGTGGTCAATATGGAAATAACACCTGAAATCAGGTAAAATGGGGAAAAGTTGACTCAATCTTTGCATTCAGTGTCTGTGAGTGCCAAACTGAGCATGGAAAACAGAATGAGAAGAGAACTGTCAGAGAACTTTACAATCAAAATTGTTGAAAAGATCAACAATTTCAAGGTTACAAATAGAGATGAGAGAACCCGTGGAAGTTCAGTTCGGCGGGTGCAGCTGGACTTTAGATAAAGTTTAGTTTGGGACCCGGACTTGACCTGAATGCCAATGGGAGTCACTAATTAGGCAGTTCGTGTCTGGGCTGATCACCAAGTATACCCAACCACAGCGATGCTTGCGTGAATGGTGTTCATGTGTAAAGCGCCCAAACTCCGAACCTGAACTCTTTTTTTGTAAAGTCTGTGTTCCATCCAAACACCGAACCTCGAGTTTGCTCATCTCTAGTTACAAGTCCATCTCCAGACATCTTGATGTTATTTTTTCCATGGTGTTCAACAAAATCAAGATGTTTACAATCCGTGCCACCATGGCTAATCTCCCTGGATGTGGACAGCAGAAAAAAATTGATGGAAGGTTGCAATGCAGGATAGTCCAGATGGTGGGTAAGCTGCCCCAATCTAGTTGCATATGTGACGCCCTGGACTATACAGGTCGTCACAGGGTACTGCACGCTCTTTCTCTTCAGTGCAGGATTCAACCCCCCATGGTTCTGGGTCTCTATCCTGCAGTACTGCCTCCAGCAGCATTCACAAATCCTAGACACACCTTGCACCACACCTGTCAGGCACACCAGTGGGCTGCTTAAGCAAGAATAGGGCCGCCCACCTAGGGGTCATGCAGGGAGGTGGGAGGTGTTAAGTTAGTTGAGTGGTAGCCCTCGAGCTGTGAGGAGGTCTGAGGAAGCTGGGAGTTGTAACTCCCAGGGGAGAAGCAGACTAAGACACAGACAGTGGTCTGGACCTAGAGGCGTCAGACCCCTGGTCGCAGAGGATTGAGGCTAGGTGCCTGGGACCTGTGTTGGAGGCCGGTCAGCAGCCTGAGCCTAATCACTGGTCCGGGACCGAAGACACAATGCGGTACACGGATCCTAGGTCGGGGAGAAGCTTCAGGTGACCCGGCAATTAACCTGCTGAGAACAGGATCTCTATGGACTGTTCCCACGAAGCTCAGAGATCGGGGGCATTAGCGCAACGAGGGGATAGGGCTTTCCAAACAAGCGGCCCACTGAAATCCCAAGCATGAGCTCTTGAGAGCAGGCTCCTTCACTTCGCTATAGTGGGGAGCGGGGACCGGAAAGCTCCAAGCTGACGGGCTTCTGTGCCAGGAGGCAGGTCACAGACCACCAGGCAGTGCTGCAGGGGACGGGACCGGGACGAGCTTCCCTTAGGAGACAGCGGCAGTCAGAGACTTGGTTTACCCTGTTGTCAGCGTGTTACGGGTTGTCGGTGAGGCTCTTGCAGCTGAGGCTAAATCCTGTAATGGGGCTTCTGAGCATGTGCGAGCTTGCAAACAGGCTTTTTGTTCTAAGTCCCCTTTTGCTCCTTCTGAGCATGCTTGCCACGTGGCAATTGTTGATTGGTCGTGATCCGAGATCACATGAGTATGACGTGTCGCTTTCTGATTGGCCGTGGCTGACGTCATTGATGACACGGGATCACATGACCGTGACATGCTGGCTGCTGATTGACCACGGCTGACGTCAGTGATGACACGAGATCACATGACTATGACATGTCGCTTCCTGATTGGTCGCGACTGACATCATTGATGACGAACTCGCTGGTGATTGGTGGATTGAGCCAGGAGCACTTCCATCTTGTGGGAGGTGCTTTGTCTATATAGGACCCTGCAGCACGCTTCTGAGTGCTCAGACATTTTTGGTGCATGCATGGGGTAGATGCCTCACGTGTGATGTCCAATACTACCCGCTTCCTTGCACTTTAGTGGAACGGGTTAGGTAGGGTCTCAGTACCAACTTGTATTACACTAGAGCCCGCTTCCATCTACCTTAGTGGAGCCGGGTTAGGCAGGGTCATCACACTCACTGCTCTCATTGTCTCTCTAATTCGTCTGTGCGGTTAGCATAGAGAGCTCACTGACTCCCTCTGTGTGGTTTAGTACAAGGAGTTCAGACAGGGACTATCATTGAGCCTGAGCAGTACGCATAGTACTGTTTGCACTCACACACACCATACACATTACTATCTCTATGAACTATAATAGAGAATAGCAATAAGGGATCTCCGTGACCTGTAACGGTTTTCCTACCTACATTGCAGTGTGTTTGCATCCACATCAGTGTGAAGTAACACTGGTGTTAGTTAGTGGACTGCGGTTGGGGTAACCATCCGCATATGCTTTATAGTTCCTGTAATTGGGCAGGAGCTACAGGTCCACTCTTCATATTATTCGCATTCACACACTTGCTGCTCTATTAGTTACATTTCCTCTGTGAAGTAACAGAGGAGTTGGTTACCATCTGGCAGTCCAATAACACAGTGTCTGCTTTATTGCTGAGTGAGTACCTAATTAACCCCTGCAACCAGCGAGTCTGCACTCCCCCTGCATCCCATAGCACCATCCAGAGTCCTGGGGCCTACCCCTATCTGTGGAGGGTAACCTCATCTTGCTGCCCCACTCCATCACCCCGGGTACTCCCAACGGCAGCGGCGGTACTCCCAATTACCATACACCACGGGTGGCATCACGAACTATACCTATCCCCTGTAAATAATCCCCCTTCTTCATTGAGTGTGACCCCTAGCCCCCGGGTCCGGGGACCCTCGAACCATGAGTAATCACCACCCCCGGTCCCGAACGGTTCAACCGCTGCAGGGGCGGCACACATAGATATTCAAGCTGTCCTGCAGGCTCAGGGTGCATCAATGTCAGCACAAACTTGTCTACATTTGAATTAAATGAAACACTATGGCAGGAGACCCCGGAAGACTCCACTGCTGGCACAGACACATAGAAGAGGTAGACTGCAGTTTGCTAAAAATATATGTGAGTAAGCCAAAATTCTTCTCTGATAGCATCTTGTGGACAGATGAGACCAAGATAGAGCTTTTTTGTGAAAGCACTAAAGCACATCATTCTACTGTTTACTAAAAACAGAATGATGCCTACAAAGAAAATAACACAGCACTTCCAGTTAAAAGTGTTAGAAAGCTGGGTTTGTGTCCTAGGTCTAGGCTCTTCCAGCAGTACAATGATCCCAAACATACTTAAAGAAGCACTCACAAATAGATGGAAACAATGCACTGGAGAGATCTGAAGTGGCCAGCAATGAGTCCAGGTCTTAATCTTGTGGAGACACTGGGATCAGTGGGTGCTCTCGTCTGCTGGCCCAGCAGGCATTTAGAAAGACAGCCTGGCTCAGGGCTCATCCCAACTGAACGCCCGACCTCCTTAACCGTGGGCGGAACACTACTCAGACAACACAGGGTGAGGGAATTACAATATTAAGACTTTATTGATTCCCCAAACAATTAACGGCATATGGCACATGACCAACAAAACCACAGAATCTAACCGGCAACAGTTTCTCACCTTTCCGCTGGCTCACCAGGGATTAGAATGTCCGTGCTTGAGAGCTTCCAGGGCTACTTACTTCAAACCAGCAGCACCCCGTTTTCGGCGGGCACCCACTGAGAATGGAATAACGCCAGATTTAGGAAGCTGGCTGAGGACCGCAAAGCCTTTAGTCATGTGACTGGATTGTCCCAAGCTGGATTCCTTCCTTAGGTAATCTTTGATATCTCAGCCGAATCCTTGCATTCGATGCTGAAGTCCATGTAGTACTAGAATCCAAGTTCAGCTATGGCTTGCCAATCGTATCTGCAGATCCTAGATTGGTATCATGTAGCAAGAGGAAATGGACAGTCCTCCTTCTTATACCCCTGGGCTCTCCATACAGACCACCGGGATCTTCACAATTGGTGGATAAGACTGGGCTCTTATTGGCTAGATCAAAAGCCATATGCAAAACCTCCCCAGCAGTAATGGTCTCTAACAAAAATGAGGGAGAAACAGCCAAGCCACATCACATCCAAATACACAGCAATAAAATGGAGGTTCGCACAATTGATTTGTCTGGGTATCTGATCCTCTCTGGCCAAGGTAATTACACAAGTCAACAAGAACTTTAAAGGGTGCTTTACAGGCTGTGACATCACTAGCGATAGCTAGCGATGTCGTGCGCGATAGAACTCGCCCCTGTCTCTTGTGCGACATTTGGTGATCGCTGCCGTAGTGAACATTAGTGTTACAGCAGCATCACACACACAAACCTTTTCAGCGACGTCGCTGTGACCGCCGAACAATCCCTCCTTCAAGGGGGTAGTGCATTCGGCATCATAGCGACGTCACTGCGGCATCACTAAGCGGTCACCCAATAGCAGAGGAGGGGAGGAGATGAGCGGCCGGAACATGCCGCCCACCTCCTTCCTTCCTAATTGCCAGTGGATGCAGGTAAGGAGATGTTCGTCGTTCCTGCGATGTCACACATAGCGATGTGTGATGCCGCAGGAACGACGAACAACATCGTACCTGCAGCAGCAACGATATTATGAAAAGGAGCGACGTGTCAACGATCAACGATTTTTGACGCTTTTGCGATCGTTGATCGTCGCTCCTTGGTGTAAGACGCTGCGATGTCACTAACGGCGCCGGATGTGCATCACTAACAACGTGACCCCGACGATATATCGTTAGCGATTTTGCAGCGTGTAAAGCACCATTAACAATACACTCCTAAGTCAGAAACAATGAGGGCTTATCCCCAGTCCATAAACAAAATATCTTCATGTCCGGCTGAATGTTAAGAAACTTAACTCATGCTAGGCACTCACAGAGTCCATGTCGTCACAAATCTTATTAAACACCTACAGAGATCTTAAAATTGCGGTTGGGAGAAGGCACCTTCAAATATGAGAGACCTGGAGCAGTTGGCAAAAGAGGAGTGTTCCAAAATTTCAGTTCAAAGGTGTAAGAAGCTTGTTGATTGTTATAGGTAGTAATTGATTGCAGTTATCTATTTCAAAGGGTGTGCAACCAAATATTAAGTTGAGGGTGCCAACAATTTTGACTTGCCCATTTTGGGGATTTTGTTTTTGTCCAATTTGCCTTTTTTCTCTGATTTTTACAGTTGTTCCAATACACACAAAGGAGATAAACATGTATATGACAAAATGTGTGTAATTTCAATAATTTTCTGGGAGAAATATTTAATTTTCAGGAACAATTTGAAGAAAGCCAACACTTTAAGCCAGGACTGTATGTTAAAGGGCATGAAAGGGCTGAACTTCTAAGAATTTAAAGGGAGCCTGACCGTTCACTCTCACACAAACTGGCTCAATGTCTTCATGCCGCCCTTTGTACTTTTTCCAACAAGCTCCTGTCTTTTTTAACATGTTTAATTAATTTCATTTACATTGTTTAATTAATTTGGCCAGGAATATACAAACCAGTGGGTGACTAATCAAGGTCTAATCATCCCATTACTCTTGTTATCATAGCACTGTGGACTTGAGGAACATAATTTGCAAGAGCAGAGTCACCGCTGGCTATTTGCAATTCTCTGGCTCTCCCAACTTTCACTGAAGCTGGTATGTCTAACATGGCATTTCAAACAATGTTTTATTTTTCTACGTCTAGTAATGCAAGAATTAATTGTTAATGATCCCCATGTGCTTATTCTAAACAATACTAAACCTATGTGCTAATGCAATGCTAAGGGGTGATTTGGATGAATAATTGTTCCTGTGATCTTCACATGTCCTGGTAATTACTTTCTGATACTTTAGATTCTCATAAAGCCCAAGCTCAACATGTTTTAATCGACCATCCCATGTTTATCTGCCTCACTAGCGCCAGCTGCTTTTCTATCCTACAAGTTTCTGCATGGTTGGAAACTACTTTAATAATATGTAGCCATCTAATCATGTCCGGGACTACAACCCTCCCCACAATGATGTAGCATCTAACATCTGTTTTATAGTGATATACTGTTGAGTAGCAACAAAATATTTCTCTCTTTGATACATAGACACGAGGGAAGCCTTCACGACATTTGATCTGTTTTTATTCTGATCTTGTTAGACTTTGGATTACCACTTCCGTTGTGTTTTCATTCGAGGAGCCTGTGCATTGCTGTAGCATGTCATATATGAAAGCAAAAGTTGAAAAAAAACCCCATCTGATAATATTAGTTTCTGCTTCTAAATACAACAATGTTTATCTCGCAACTTAGCTGTAGGCAACAAAACTTGTACCTGCTGAGGTTGTCCAGTGCTTTACATTTCATGATGAATCTAGAATTACCATGAAAATAGAACTTTGTAAACTTCCCTGTGCTACATTCATTATCCTAATGAAGGCTGAAATTGACATAGATTTAGTGGCTTAGGAGAAGTTCAAACACAGTGGCCAAGACCTAAAACGATCTATTAACTCTATAAGTAATTAGTCTCACATTAAAGTAACAATGGTTAATGTATGGCAAGAGGGATTGCAATGTGTCTTTTACTGTCATTCTAAACTGAATTCTAAGCTTTTACTGTAATTCTAGGTTCATACTTGTTCTCTGGGGATTTGGAGTAACTATGGTTGTTAAAACAGCAAGCTGACAATATAGCCAGCCTGAAATACAGCACAACTATCAACAAATCCTCCTTTTATCTGTATAGATCATATGGAAGGTTTATGAATTTGAATGTGATTTTACTTTTTATCTTGAAAATCTCATGTTAGCTAATTTATCTTTTTAAAACTCTATGTAGTCCAATGTAGGACATTTTTGAAAAAGGAGCAATAAATATAGAAGAAAATAAATGCCCCAAAATAACTCAAGGGTATTGAGGGTTACTGGTACATTTTAGTTTTTTAAATTATTCTTGTTTATCACATTTAATGAAAATCTGACAGCAGGTTTTTGCTATGTAATCTGATGATAGGGTAGCACCCCACGGGGCAGGCAGTTAACCTACTCATTACCGGGCCATTGCGGGTTGGGTCAGGCGATGTCATGGGTTGCCTTGCCCAGTTCTGTTGCCCCGAGGCGTACAGCAAACAAAGGGAAAGCGGGGTGATTGGGAAAGTTTGTTGTGATGCCACCTGTGGTATGCAGCCAGGGATTAGCCGCCGCTGCAGGGTTCCTTGCTGGGGCTGGTGGTAGTGCAGCTCGGGTGTGATCACTCCCCGCAGGCGGAGCGGGCCCCAGGAGGATGGTGGAGGTTGTTGTGGTGCAATGGGGTGCAGGGTTGGTAAGCCGACAGTAACGGGATGACACAGGTTGGTAGTTTCCTCTTTACCGTTACTGGTCAGGTGTTATGGTCCAGGTTTACAGTGGTCCGGTCAGCCCAGAAGCAGAGTGGATCTCTCCTTGCCTGGCGGGTTGGAGGCCTTCCTTAATGCGCTCTTGGTGGGAGCCGCTGTGGCCTGGAGCAGCACAGCGTCCCCTTCTCTCCCTTTACTTGAAGATGACTGTCTTCTGTGATGGGCAGCATGAACCGGTCATGGGACCCGCTTGTATTACTGCAATCCCGGGTTCTGTATTGCTGCTGTGTCTTGGAACTAAGGTGGGCCAGGAAATGTAGAATCTCTAGCCCTCTGGGTTTTACTACTAGGGCTTTAGCACCCAGTTGCCGAGGACCCCGATGTCCTGTCCTAGAGCTTTGTCCTGGAAAGCTAACACAGCAGCTCTCAATCAGCGACCACTCTTTCTCCTTGCCAACACTGTTCTGCCTCACTTCCTGCCTGTTCACTCTAACCTTTCCCACAGGTCAGAATGTACAGATAGACTCCCTTCAAAACAGGTTATGAGCTCCTCCTGCTGGCCTGGAGTGGGAGATGTTGTATGTATGTTATGTTCCTGACAAGGAGAGGTCCCCACACTGCCTCCTAGCATAGTATTGATCCCGGTAAGGAGAACAACGCCACTGTAGCTCCTATGACCACTGGGGTGCCACAATAGAATGCTGGAGGGGTTAAAACACAGATGTCAGCAATGCCTCTCTTATCAAGGTTCCTGCTGTTATTTTTACTACCTCATCTGAGATCAGTATGATGTAGGTAAAGGGATTTTAAATCCAGCTATGTATCATTTAGATTACTGGCTGCAGCCCTTCTCAGAGAATCAAAGATCTTAGTTTTAGCATGTAGCAGAGCTTAAAAAGCACCCCCGCCCACACCACATTTTCTATGTACATTTCTATAGACAAAAGCTGCTAATCACAGAGAGGGGCGGAGTCTCACAGCTCAGGGACTCCTCAGTCCCACTATTATTAAAGATACTGAAGCTTAAACCAGCATTGCAGCTAAACAAAAACACACTTTGTGATTAGAAACACGTGGCTGATATATCTTTATTAACCCTTATATCATGCTGTCTTCAGATAACATAGCAAAAACCTGCTGACATATTGCCTTTAAGGTCAGTGTACTTTTGGCAGTACCCAGCACATATTTTTTTTTTTTTATTCATTTAGAGCTCTAAAAAAATTGCACACTCTCTAAATAAATTGGTTTGTGTCCCCATTTTCTAAGACCTACACATTTTCTATTTTTCTACCAATTGAGCTGTGTGAGTTGGAGTTTTATTTGATACATTATATGTTTTGATCTCATTTTCTTATTGAAAATATAGCAATTTTTTGCATTTACTTGATAGATCAGACTTTTATGGATGTGGAACTACCAAATACTGTATGTATATTTTGTACTTTTCACATTTCTTTACTTTTAACTGGGAAAAATAACAGTCTTTTCTTTCAGTTTCTATAGGATACTTGAACCTGCAGTCATTTGATTGCTCATGCTGTATACTACAATTTAGAAATATTATAGTACTAGCTGTAACACCCAGCGTTGCACGAGATAGTCACTGCCTCTCTGTCTCTCTCACTCTTACTCCCTCCCTCTCACTCTCTCACTCTCCCTCTCTGACTGTTTGTCTCCTTCTCTGTCTGTCTCCCTCTCTCTCTGTATGTGTCTCTCTGTCTCTATGTGTCTATGTTTCTGTGACTGTTTTCGTGTATCTCTGTGTGTGTCTCTTGTCTCTGTGTGTCAATTTGTCTCTGTGTCTTTCGTTGCCTATAGCAACCAATCAGAGCTCCTATTAATGACCTGTAGCTTCAAGCTCCATTGACTTTAATGTAAGCAGTCTTTTTGGCAAATAACTGTAAAGTGCAAGGTTAAATTTTCCCCTCAAAACATAGTCTATGACGTTCCCTGAGTCACATGAGGCGTCTGTGCAAAATTTTGTGATTGTAAATGCGACGGTGCGGATTCCTTTAGTGGACATACACACATACATGCATGCATGCGCACACACACACACACACACACACACACACACTCTCAGCTTTATATATTGGATATAGTTCTTGTCACTGTCTCCTATAAAGCCCAGTATTTCAGTGATGGGAGCATTCAGCAGGTTCAGAGCTGCCGTGGCAAACAATCAGCATCCCACAATTGTGGGAGAATCCAATGGGTACACAAATTAATGACTAGGCAAGATCGCTGCTCTTAAATGCCAGTGGGGGTTAACAGCAGTGATCAGCAGTGATTGCTGCTGTGAGAGGCAGATACCGGATATGTAACAGCTGGCATGTGCACCGTATCGAGCTGTCTCTGCACCTGAGTCTGCTCCACACACCCTGACTCTCACCATAATGTACATATTGTTACTTTGTTGAGTGACATCAAAGAGAACTGTCCACTAAGGCATTATTTCTGTCTTAAATTTATACTATGAAGGTAGAAAAAGTGTCAAGTTAATCACCGTTGTGTGATAGTTTTGGTGCATCTAGACACCTTATATATCCATATTCGCTACCTCTTTATTGGCTTCTTTAAGATAACTATTTTTTGGGCAACTTTGTTGTAATTTGGAAATGTAAAGACACCTCGTATGCCTCATTCCCCTTTCCAAGAGACTTTTTAAAAATGTCAAGTGAGTTTCAAAAAGTGTGGAAATGCAGTTAAACTTGCACAGGGCCTGTTCTGATTTTTGTCACAAGCTCAGCCAGAATTCTGACGTCTTTAGATTTGTAAATCTCCCCCGATGTGTCAGTTTTGCTTGGCGTGCTTTTTTTTTTAGTACATTATAACTGATATAGCTGTGTTAAACCACATATAACACATCATGTTGTGCCAAGTGACATGCTGAAAATAAATGTGAAAATAAAAAATGCCGGATATTGACTTCTAGATGAAACTGGAGGCATTAAACTTTGTTAGAGAGTTAAAATAAAACCATGAAAACAAACAGAACCTTTTATTGTTCAATGATGTTTTACCAAGTGCTGCCATTAATTCTGCACTTATTCTAAATGGAGTTTTGTGTTTTATTCTGCAACGAAGTCTATAAAAACAATATGGCACCTCGCCAATAACAGCAGTTTTATATCTGTACTCATAAAAATCTTTGAAGTTCTCTCTCTATGGCATGCTCAGGCTTATACTAGTTTATACAACTTGATGACATTTTTAAGAAGAGGAAATGTCTGCAGTGATGCTTATCGTGTCGTTTTTTTTTCTAACTTTAATTATTATTTTCACTTTATGTTAATTTCTTGCCCAATATAGTTTTATAATACCAAATAACCAATGTCAGAAGGAAATAGTACCTAATTATAAAAATTCAAGTGAAAAATACTCAGGTTTAATAACAAAATGTGTATACCTCAAAAAAATACTGTGTACAAAAATAGTGAAGATAAACTGGAAAAATTAAAACTGTAATGCAATAGTGTTACACATCGTGGCTCTCTTATTGCAAGGAATGAGGTGGTCCCCCATTCCTTGTCTGCCACGAGCCCTCCTGCTCAGCAGCGCCAAAGGTCTGGGAGACTGCAGGAGTTGCCTTCTCAGAGACACAGCAGAAGGGTGACACCTAGTGGTTCTCCCCTTGCAAGGAATGGAGCGGTCTCCCATCCCTTGCCTGCCACGAGCTCTCCTGCTCAGCATCACGGAGGCTCTGGGAGGTTGCGCAGTGTGCAAAGAATAGATGCTCAGGGAAGCAGCAAGACTTCCCATGTCTCTGCACATTGTGAAACCGGGGATCCCGCCTTTATGACGCAGAGGCAGGAAGATGAGCATGTGCTCCACGTCTTCTGATTCACTCACTGATATCACACGGCCCGATGACGAGGCTGGTGATGTGCTCAATCCTGACTGGCTGGGCCAGGACGTCACGAATCCTGATTGGGTCACGCCCGTCTCGCGCCCGCCCTTGGGTGGAGCTACACCTCCTTAAAAGCTCCCCCTGCCATAATGGCGGCGCGCGACCGTCCTTCTATGTTTGGATGTCTGGCAACGAGCTGCCACGCCACTGCTCAGGCACTATTGTCTTTTGTGGGCTTTGCCCTTGCTGCTCAGGCAGCACCTAGTTTGCAGGTCTTGCCCCTGCCTTGCTGCTCCGGCAGTATCCCATTTAGCAGGCTGTGTTCCTGTCCCAGGTGAGCTCCTCGAGTCTCTGTCGGACTCACTTGGTTTCTGAAGCAGACGTGCGTGGGCACCTCTGTGCTACCCCTGTGCCATATTCCTGTGACTCCCGCTGGCACACGTGTGTAGGCACCTCTGTGCGTCCCCGTGCAACAGGTACACCGTACGAGAAGCCCCGAGCCATACAACCCTCACGGGTTAGGGCGGACCGGTGTACATAGATCGTCTGTGACGTTCCAGATGATCACTAGCAGCAACCCGCTCACTCTTTCCTGACCATAGCAGCGGTCCCTTACACCGCACAGTGGACCTTGACCGGCGGAAGCTGTCCATTTCCCATCTTGGCACGCTTCCCCGGGTCCCCCTCGTAACATTACGGTCGCGCCAAAGGTCTGGCTATGGCGGAAGAGCAGCAGCAGTTGCTGCGTTATGTGCAGCAGTTGGAGTCACGATTGGCAGCAGTGGAGCGGTCTTCCCCCGATAAGGCTGTTCTAGCAACAGTCGCCACCCAGGCGGCTACTCAGGCTGTGGAATTGTGCGGAAGGTCGCCTCGCCTTGCGCTCCCAGAGCGCTTCAGCGGGGACAGCTCTGAGTGCCGTGGTTTCATAAACCAGGTTACCACCTACTTGGAGTTGTCCGCGACTGATTACGCTACTGAGAAGGCGAAGGTAGCCTTCGTCCAGTCCCTGCTCACAGGGAAAGCGCTAAAATGGTCCACCCCGTTGTGGGAGCGCGGAGATCGAGTGGTGAATCACCTTCCAGTTTATCTTGAGGCCATGAGAAAGGTGTTCCTCGGGCCTCAAGTCACCCACGACTCCGCGCTGCGGCTCCTACGCCTTCGGCAAAGGTCCACTTCAGTCGGGGACTTTGCAGTACAATTCAGGACACTCGCCGCAGAGCTGGACTGGCCAGATAAAGTCCTGGTCCCTGTGTTCTGGGAGGGTCTGGCAGGGTTCGTCAAAGACGCACTGGCCTCGCGTGACGTGCCGACCACCTTAGAGTCCTTGATTCGGCTTGCCTCTCGTATAGACATCCGCCACGCTGAGCGGAGGCTCGAGGTCTCTTCGGCACCCACATCTACCTGGTCTATAGAGCCTCTGACTCCCCTTCCCCACTAGACCGGTCTCCCAGCCAGCTCTGTTGATGACTCTGTGGAGCCAATGGAAGTCTCCAAAGTGGTCTCCTCTACCACAGGTTCTCGGCCATTTGCTTTGCCTGTGGGCAGGAGGGACATGTAGCTACCCGATGTTTGAAACCTTCGGAAGAAAGTCAGTGTCTTGTTTCACCTTCAATCAGCGTGAGGAGGGTCATTTCCACTTCCCAAGACCAGGTGCCACCTGGTAAGACCCTCACTTCCTCTGACTCACGGAACGGTGTGCTGTCATGGGATCAGGCCTCCAAAGTTGGGGCCCACTTCGGGGTCGACAGGACCAGAGACCTAGGGGTCAGGCATTATTGGGGGCCGGCGGTAGCCCAGGATGTACAGAATAATATGGGAGTCCGTACGTCGTGTGCGTATAATAAACCGTTCAGGCGGAGGCCTGCGGGTCTTCCACATCCTGTGCCATCTTTCGCACCTGGTGACCTAGTGTGGCTGTCTTCTAAACTTATTAACCTTCCGGTACAGACAGCCGAGTTTGCTCCTAGGTACCTTGGCCCGTTTACAGTAATAGAGCGGGTAACCCCGGCGGTATATCGACTCCAGCTCCCTCCATGCTGGGCTATTTCTAATACTTTTCATGTATCTCTTCTGAAACCCGTACGACCTAAAACCTCGGGGTCTCTGCTGTCCCAGGTTGGCTTCTCGTCCGACGACCCTGAAGTAGCGAAGCTAGTAAGAACAAAAATTGTACAGGGCAAGAGGTACTTCCTCGTGGAGTGGGTCAGTCGTGGCCCAGAGCATAGGTCCTGGGAATTGGAGGAGCATGTCCAAGCCCCCGGTTTGGTGGCGGCCTTCAGGCGCAGGCGAGGGGGGGCCCTAGACGGTGGGGTAATGTTACATGTCGTGGCTCTCTTATTGCAAGGAATGAGGTGGTCCCCCATTCCTTGTCTGCCACGAGCCCTCCTGCTCAGCAGCGCCAAAGGTCTGGGAGACTGCAGGAGTTGCCTTCTCAGAGACACAGCAGAAGGGTGACACCTAGTGGTTCTCCCCTTGCAAGGAATGGAGCGGTCTCCCATCCCTTGCCTGCCACGAGCTCTCCTGCTCAGAATCACGGAGGCTCTGGGAGGTTGCGCAGTGTGCAAAGAATAGATGCTCAGGGAAGCAGCAAGACTTCCCATGTCTCTGCACATTGTGAAACCGGGGATCCCACCTTTATGACCCAGAGGCAGGAAGATGAGCATGTGCTCCACGTGACGTCTTCTGATTCGCTCACTGATATCACACGGCCCGATGACGAGGCTGGTGATGTGCTGAATCCTGACTGGCTGGGCCAGGACGTCACGAATCCTGATTGGGTCACGCCCATCTCGCGCCCGCCCTTGGGTGGAGCTACACCTCCTTAAAAGCTCCCCCTGCCATCATGGCGGCGCGCGACCGTCCTTCTATGTTTGGATGTCTGGCAGCGTGCTGCCACGCCACTGCTCAGGCACTATTGTCTTTTGTGGGCTTTTCTCTTGCTGCTCAGGCAGCACCTAGTTTGCAGGTCTTGCCCCTGCCTTGCTGCTCCTGCAGTATCCCATTTAGCAGGCTGTGTTCCTGTCCCAGGTGAGCTCCTCGAGTCTCTGTCGGACTCACTTGGTTTCTGAAGCAGATGTGCGTGGGCACCTCTGTGCTACCCCCGTGCCATATTACTGTGACTCCCACTGGCACACGTGTGTAGGCACCTCTGTGCGTCCCCGTGCAACAGGTACACCGTACGAGAAGCCCCGAGCCATACAACCCTCACGGGTTAGGGCGGACCGGTGTACATAGATCGTCTGTGACGTTCCAGATGATCACTAGCAGCAACCCGCTCACTCTTTCCTGACCATAGCAGCAGTCCCTTACACCGCACAGTGGACCTTGACCGGCGGAAGCTGTCCATTTCCCATCTTGGCACGCTTCCCCGGGTCCCCCTCGTAACACAATAGAGTCTTATCCAGATAGAATCATATATTGAGATACAGGGAATAGCTCACGAGCTAAGGATGTGATACCACAACAACACAATGCGCTTCAATAGGAGTGCTGCAGACCCACAGGAGATTCCAGGATAAAAAAAATAGAGGAGAAATGGGGTTTACTGCACTGCTAAAGACACCAGGAAATGGAAATAAAGGTCATAGGTGGATAAAGCCAGGAGACCAAAAATTGTTTAAGTGCAGTTTATTGTCGACGCGTTTCAAAGTTAACAAATTCTTCCTCAAGACAAATCACAGATCAATTAACCGTATTCTAGCTACTATTCCACTTGTTCCCATGCCTTCCATTTTAATTTTAAAGCTCCATAGGTCACTGACTGTCTGCCACAGGTATGGAATTTCTCATGCTCGGGATATATTCCTTGCCTGCCGCTGACCGCGAAAGACCTATGAAGCCTCTTTCTGAAAACAAGGCTCCATAGGTTGGAGTAACTCCTGGTCAACGTCTGGTATGGAATTTCTTATGCTCATTAGAAATTCCATACCTGCCACTGAGCATGATTGACCTATGGAGCCTTGTTCTGAAAACAAAGATCCATAGTATTCGTTGAAGGTCATGGGTCATTACACTATTGGATTAAGTTGTAATTTTGAGAATATTTTTACTTAATAAATTGGTGAATTAGGTAGTGTGGGGGAGTCTTTATTAAAATAAACTATTTTTTCTTGTGTGTGTGTTTTTTTTACATTATACTTACCGGATTTGTAATGAGAGTATCTGATAGACACCTCTCCATTACTAACCCCTGGGCTTGATGGCAGCTGTCAATTTCCAGCTGACATCATCCCCCAAAATATTACTTGAATTGCCACCGCAACAGGACAATCAGGAAGAGCTGAGATGAAGCATCAGAATTGGTGCATCTAATGGATGCAGCACTTCTGGGGTGGCTGCCAGCTGCTATTTTTAGGCTGTGAAGGACCAAAGTAGCAAAGGGCATTCCCAACCTGTAACTGTCTGGTTTACCTTTGCTGGTTATCAAAATCGGGGGGGACTCCATGTTGTTTTTTTTTTTTAAATGATTTATTTTTTAGTTAAGCAAGACTAAAGACACCTTTTAGTGCCCCATAAAAGGTTCTAAAGGGTGCAAGTGTAAAATATGTAGGGGGGACTTACTTTGTTTTTGTCAACTTCTAGAGGACAGTATGTGCCAAGCATTGTGTCATTGGGTCCTATATAGGCCTGATGATGCAATGTGGACAGACACTCACAGCCATGCCAGTACTTGGCATGGCTTTGATGGCTGAGGAAGTGCCTTTCACAACAAACTTTATTCAGTATACTAACAGCATCCGAACTCGACTACAGACGTCCATGAGAAGTTCAATTTCAAGTTCAAGCACCAGACACTAGGTGTCCAGTATGGACCTTGAACTTTATAGTTCAGCTTCGCTCATCCCTAGTCATAACATTATCTGAAATATTAGAATGCAATCCTGTCACTTAGTGAAAACAAATATCAGCTGGTTCAACTGATGGGCTATAAAAAAAGTGTCTCATTAGTAAGGTGCCACACAAGAAACATCTTATGATGGGTAAAACCAGTGAGATATCTGAAGACCTTTGCAAGCTTATAATTGCAAAACATACTGGTGGCATTAGTTCCAGAGGTATTTCTAAATTACTGAAGGTCTCAGTGAATACTTTTGAGATCATAATCCATAAGTGGAATCAACATCATTGGCGAGTTAGTGAGGAATAGAAGAATATAAATTTGTGATATCACGAGTAAAGGATGAAAAATTTCTATCCCAATTGAAGATTTCAAAAACATTCATTACTGAGGAGCTATCCTTCAAATATCCATGGATTCCCATTAGAAGAGGACATAAGGGCTCATCCAACCATTCACTGTGTCCTTAAAGTCTGCAAAAAAAAACTATAAAAAATCATCAGAACAAACCCTCAATCACATTCAGTATAGCATATAGTTTAAAGCAGTTTAACAAAATGAAATGCATTATTTCAAAATACCTACCTATCTTGGATGTAACTTTGTTACAAAAAAAGGCAACACTTGGAAATTTAATTTTACCTAGTTTATTCACCCCGATATCCACTATGGGCTGCCAGTTGTAGGGTTTTTTAACTTTGCAGGAAACAGGTACAATGTTTGTCTATTTACTATGGATAAGACATACAAATTATTATTGCCAAAACAAAAAAGAGCAAACTATCACATCATTTATAAATTGTGATTCGCATCACATAATTTATTCTACTGAGTAGTGAGTCTGCAATTCCTGGTACAATGGATGCATTGAAATACAAAATGATGTATAGCATAAAATCTCAAAAAATATTAATGACAGGAACAGTCCATATTCGGGATGGGCGAAACACTTCATTACCGTTCAAAATTAAATGTTTCACATTTTGCGTTTTTTGCCATTGAAAAGGTGATATGTCCCAGCAGAGGAGAAAATTGGCAAAAAAACCTAACCCTCAATGAATTTTTTTGGATCTTGAACGTAGGTTCTAAATTCCCTGCACATATGCCTCACGTGCCTCTAATAGCTGCAATTGGATCAGAGATCTGCCCATGGCTGTTAATCAGTTAAATCCCGCTGTCAATCTTTGACAGTGGGATTTAACACACCCTGCCGGGAAGCGCATCATTTCCACTCCCATTGGAGTGCCTGTGATGACATCGCGAGGTGCCGATGGGTTGTCATGACAGTGTCAGCTGATGACCCCTGAGTCTGGTATGACAATCCTTTGATGGATGCCGGCTGCAAGCTGACATTCATGGGAGATTGTAATTTCTGTTATACAGAGCAGTGCTCATGCTGATGTAGCACAAGTGATTGGATGATCACTGCTTCAAGTCCCCTAAGGTGACTGGTAAATACAATAAAAAGTAAGAGAGAAGTTTTTAAAAATATGAAACCACCCTCAAAAGTTCAAATCCTCCACGTTTTGTTCCACTGAAATGAAACCAATTAAAAATATAAAAAATACACATATTTAGTATCTCTATTGTGAGAAATATATGATGTATCAAAATATAAAATAAATTAATCCTATTGGTAAACAGCGGGATGATTTTTTTTTCAAAATTACAGAATTATGTGTTTTGCCTGCTGCAATATTGCAATAAAATGCAATAACAGACGATAAAAATATCATGTGTACACCAAAATGGCATCAATAAAAATTATTGCATCAGGGCACAAAAAATAAGCCTCCACACAGCCCCAGATCCCCAAAAATGAGAATGTTACAGGTCTGGGAAAATGTCTCACACAAACAAACCATCATACAGCTACAGTTAGGTCCAGAAATATTTGGACAGTGACACAATTTTCGCGAGTTGGGCTCTGCATGCCACCACATTGGATTTGAAATGAAACCTCTACAACAGAATTCAAGTGCAGATTGTAACGTTTAATTTGAAGGTTTGAACAAAAATATCTGATAGAAATTGTAGGAATTGTACACATTTCTTTACAAACACTCCACATTTTAGGAGGTCAAAAGTAATTGGACAAATAAACCAAACCCAAACAAAATATTTTTATTTTCAATATTTTGTTGCGAATCCTTTGGAGGCAATCACTGCCTTAAGTCTGGAACCCATGGACATCACCAAACGCTGGGTTTCCTCCTTCTTAATGCTTTGCCAGGCCTTTACAGCCGCAGCCTTCAGGTCTTGCTTGTTTGTAGGTCTTTCCGTCTTAAGTCTGGATTTGAGCAAGTGAAATGCATGCTCAATTGGGTTAAGATCTGGTGATTGACTTGGCCATTGCAGAATGTTCCACTTTTTTGCACTCATGAACTCCTGGGTAGCTTTGGCTGTATGCTTGGGGTCATTGTCCATCTGTACTATGAAGCGCCGTCCGATCAACTTTGCGGCATTTGGCTGAATCTGGGCTGAAAGTATATCCCGGTACACTTCAGAATGCATCCGGCTACTCTTGTCTGCTGTTATGTCATCAATAAACACAAGTGACCCAGTGCCATTGAAAGCCATGCATGCCCATGCCATCACGTTGCCTCCACCATGTTTTACAGAGGATGTGGTGTGCCTTGGATCATGTGCCATTCCCTTTCTTCTCCAAACTTTTTTCTTCCCATCATTCTGGTACAGGTTGATCTTTGTCTCATCTGTCCATAGAATACTTTTCCAGAACTGAGCTGGCTTCATGAGGTGTTTTTCAGCAAATTTAACTCTGGCCTGTCTATTTTTGGAATTGATGAATGGTTTGCATCTAGATGTGAACCCTTTGTATTTACTTTCATGGAGTCTTCTCTTTACTGTTGACTTAGAGACAGATACACCTACTTCACTGAGAGTGTTCTGGACTTCAGTTGATGTTGTGAACGGGTTCTTCTTCACCAAAGAAAGTATGCGGCGATCATCCACCACTGTTGTCATCCGTGGACGCCCAAGCCTTTTTGAGTTCCCAAGCTCACCAGTCAATTCCTTTTTTCTCAGAATGTACCCGACTGTTGATTTTGCTACTCCAAGCATGTCTGCTATCTCTCTGATGGATTTTTTCTTCTTTTTCAGCCTCAGGATGTTCTGCTTCACCTCAATTGAGAGTTCCTTAGACCGCATGTTGTCTGGTCACAGCAACAGCTTCCAAATGCAAAACCACACACCTGTAATCAACCCCAGACCTTTTAACTATTTCATTGATTACAGGTTAATGAGGGAGACGCCTTCAGAGTTAATTGCAGCCCTTAGAGTCCCTTGTCCAATTACTTTTGGTCCCTTTAAAAAGAGGAGGCTATGCATTACAGAGCTATGATTCCTAAACCCTTTCTCCGATTTGGATGTGAAAACTCTCATATTGCAGCTGGGAGTGTGCACTTTCAGCCCATATTATATATATAATTGTATTTCTGAACATGTTTTTGTAAACAGCTAAAATAACAAAACTTGTGTCACTGTCCAAATATTTCTGGACCTAACTGTATGTTGATGGGAAAAAAACGTTATGGCACTTTCTTGGAAGGAGAGAGAAAAATGAATGCGCAAAAACATAAAATGGGCATAGCATGAAGGGGTTACTTACAAGTGCTACGCACAGAAATACAGACACTTGCACTCCTTAGCATGCTATTAATGACGTTGTTTATGGTTGTATGAGGAATGTTCATCTACAAATGTAGTTGGGCACACAAAACATCACGATCCACTGTGGGCAGCTTCATTTGCAGTTGCTGACCAACTACATCCAAGATTCACTTTATTGGAGACAAGTTTGTAGATGCTACAAGTCATAGCACCATGTTTAGGTCATGCAGGCTTCTCACCGTAGCTATTACCCACATTAGCACTCTACCACAGCGAAAGAGGTTACCATTACGCCATCCATATTTCTCTACCCTGGTTAATCTATTCTTTCCTTGCAATCCAATATAATGTGATGACATTTCAGATACAGAATCAAAATGTCAACATCATCTTTTTTTTCTTATTGTATCAATAAATCACCTTTACAACTCTTCTGGCTGAGTGCTGAGCTTTGTAGTTACATTTATACACAGATAGGAACCCTATTCGGGCACCCTGAAATATTCCTGGAGTGCTCTATTCATTGACTGTAACAGGCTGCAGAGTGCTGTGGACACTATCATTCCTGTGTGTGACTCCTTGTGTGTTGAGAGAACTGAGAGCAGCAGGACCTGGAGAACTCCTCCCTGCCAAAGGAGGGGACCTGTTTGTGAGGGAGGACAGTAGGTGTGCTGTGAGGAGAGAAGTGCGGGAAAAGAGAGAGCAGGATTTCCGGCAAGCTTGTGAGGAGCAGAGAGCATTATGGAGGTTGGTGGTTGATGCTGCAGAGAATGGACGCTGACTGGGCCAAGCAGCTGGAACCCTAAGCGACTAAGTGAATCGTTGCCTGGGAAGAAGGAGCTTGGAGCAGAATTTTGGTGACACCCTGAGCAGTGCTTTAAATTTTGCAGAACTGTGAGTGGACGGTGATGGGGAATCTGCAGGGCACTGCCGCAGGCAGAGACACATACTCTTTTTACGCGACTAGTGATTTCTTCTCATGGGATTTTGGCACTGAATACTACCTGGAGTGGCTGCAGCTGGGACATACAACAGGCCTGTGCCAGACTCTGTCAGTAACACGGTACCATTAATGATACCCGGGTATCCAAGCAGTTGAAACACTTGTAGGTTGTGCTTGCATTTGTGTTGTTTAGCATTGGTAATTGTAAGCCAGTGTGTTAATTCCAGAGACCCTCACTAGATTACACCTATTGAATTTACACCCTGTCTGCTGAAGCGTTAGGGTGTCGCTGTTTGTCCCACATAGGATCCTTAGGTAAATTTGTTCCCGCAGTTTGGGATACACATTGGAAGGATCTCTGTAGTTAACATCCTGACCATGGCGTATAGCCTGTCTCTGTATAATAACTATAGTACAGGGTGGGCCATTAGTATGGATACACCCAGGAAGTGGTTGCTGATATCACCTTACTGTTTGTGGTATATTAGTACAGGGAGGTGCAAACATTTGAGGATGGGTGACGCTTATGGCAGCCATCTTTTTTATTAGGGTGTATCCATACTTATGGCCTACCCAGGGTGTATCCATAGTTATGGCCCACCCTGTAGTGACTAGAGATGAGCGAACCGGTCGCGGTTCGGCTCGAGGTTGGTTCGCCGAACGGACCTCCCGTTCGAGTTCGGTTCGTCGAACGTTCGACGAACCGAACTCGAACTGCATAGGAAACAATGGCAGGCAATCACAAACACAGAAAAACACCTAGAAAACACCCTCAAAGGTGTCCAAAAGGTCACAAACAACTCACAACACATGGGAAAGTGACAAGGACATATACTCATGCGAAAACAAAAGAGCTGGACAAGGAAAAAGAGGAGGACACACAGATATATGAGTATATGCAAGGAAACATGCCATTATTGTGCAACTTGAGCCCTGCTCATTCTTGGCTTCCAATCTTGATAAATTGCCTGAGCTCGCCACGTACGTCTTGGGGATCTTGTCGTGTCCTGCAGCCAGCGTTCTCTCTGAACCTGTCTTCAGTGCTGCTGTGGGTCTGCTGGCAGATAAGCACACGTGTCTGTCCACTGACAATGTGGACATGGCTCTCAGAGGACTTTTCTTCCCCGGGGTCAGCCAGGGGACGGGAAAGGCACGCGTATTTTTGAGAGTGCTTCATGCAAAGCATCTTTTTCTTTTTCAAAAGGGGGCTCAACCGATGCCAGTCAAGTGGGGTGTGTGTGGCCCAGTGAGTGGCAACGAGGGAGACTGTGGTTGGAGTCCCCTCGCTGTGTTTCTAAAAGAACCAAGATGAACAAGTCATGGCTCTCAGAGGACTTTTCTTCCCCGGGGTCAGCCAGGGGACGGGAAAGGCACGCGTATTTTTGAGAGTGCTTCATGCAAAGCATCTTTTTCTTTTTCAAAAGGGGGCTCAACCGATGCCAGTCAAGTGGGGTGTGTGTGGCCCAGTGAGTGGCAACGAGGGAGACTGTGGTTGGAGTCCCCTCGCTGTGTTTCTAAAAGAACCAAGATGAACAAGTCATGGCTCTCAGAGGACTTTTCTTCCCCGGGGTCAGCCAGGGGACGGGAAAGGCACGCGTATTTTTGAGAGTGCTTCATGCAAAGCATCTTTTTCTTTTTCAAAAGGGGGCTCAACCGATGCCAGTCAAGTGGGGTGTGTGTGGCCCAGTGAGTGGCAACGAGGGAGACTGTGGTTGGAGTCCCCTCGCTGTGTTTCTAAAAGAACCAAGATGAACAAGTCATGGCTCTCAGAGGACTTTTCTTCCCCGGGGTCAGCCAGGGGACGGGAAAGGCACGCGGATTTTTGAGAGTGCTTCATGCAAAGCATCTTTTTCTTTTTCAAAAGGGGGCTCAACCGATGCCAGTCAAGTGGGGTGTGTGTGGCCCAGTGAGTGGCAACGAGGGAGACTGTGGTTGGAGTCCCCTCGCTGTGTTTCTAAAAGAACCAAGATGAACAAGTCATGGCTCTCAGAGGACTTTTCTTCCCCGGGGTCAGCCAGGGGACGGGAAAGGCACGCGTATTTTTGAGAGTGCTTCATGCAAAGCATCTTTTTCTTTTTCAAAAGGGGGCTCAACCGATGCCAGTCAAGTGGGGTGTGTGTGGCCCAGTGAGTGGCAACGAGGGAGACTGTGGTTGGAGTCCCCTCGCTGTGTTTCTAAAAGAACCAAGATGAACAAGTCATGGCTCTCAGAGGACTTTTCTTCCCCGGGGTCAGCCAGGGGACGGGAAAGGCACGCGTATTTTTGAGAGTGCTTCATGCAAAGCATCTTTTTCTTTTTCAAAAGGGGGCTCAACCGATGCCAGTCAAGTGGGGTGTGTGTGGCCTAGTGAGTGGCAACGAGGGAGACTGTGGTTGGAGTCCCCTCGCTGTGTTTCTAAAAGAACCAAGATGAACAAGTCATGGCTCTCAGAGGACTTTTCTTCCCCGGGGTCAGCCAGGGGACGGGAAAGGCACGCGTATTTTTGAGAGTGCTTCATGCAAAGCATCTTTTTCTTTTTCAAAAGGGGGCTCAACCGATGCCAGTCAAGTGGGGTGTGTGTGGCCCAGTGAGTGGCAACGAGGGAGACTGTGGTTGGAGTCCCCTCGCTGTGTTATACATGCTTTTAAAAGGGCATGACATGGCTTGGAGGTTGACTTTCATAAAATGCAAACTGTTGGCTACCAAAATGCTGCCTTTCCAACAACTGTGGTTATAGGCAATGAGGAACATACTGATGAAGATGAGACGCAGATACCCGATTGGGATGACAACTTAAATATTCGGTCAGGGCAAGAAGAAACTCGGTCTGAGGGGGAGGGGAGTGCAAACACAACAATTGATGATGAAGTTCTAGATCCCACCTACTGTCAACCCACAGTCAGACACTCGAGGAGGTCAATAGAGGCGGTGGAGGAGGATGCAACCGACGTCGAAGTAACCTGGCGCCTTCCTGGACACAGTCGGAGCACTGGTAGCACGTCTACAACTGCATCCTCAGCCACCACTCTGCCTCTGAGCATTATTCGGGGTGGATAAACAGGTCGCATGGCCTCTAAGCCTTGCCTAGCCTGGTCCTTTTTTGACATAAAAAAAGATCGGCCAAATTATGTGATCTGTAACATTTGCCATGGTTATCTTAGTAGAGGTCAAAACCTCAGCAGTTTGACAACTTCTTCCATGAATCGTCACATGAATAAATATCATATGGCCTGGTGGGAAGCTCACCGTGCTGCAATGCGGCCTAGTGGAGCCAACCATCCACCGCCTGCCCCTTCCAGGGCATCCGCGCGCTCGTCATCTTCTAGGACTGTGGGGACAGCTGTCACACCTGTTTTTCCACCCACAACTTCCACCACTGTAACCGCAACAGGCAGTTTGCTTGGTAGGTCGTCAGTTGGTTTGGAAGGGGAAACAAGTGAGTGTGTACAGCTCTCTCAGACATCGATAGCACCAACTTTGGATGAAGGCAACATCATGTCTCCGCCTGCACTTTCCTCCCAAAGCTGCATTTTTCCAGGGACACCCTACTCAACACCGTCTACACACAGCAGCCAGATCTCTGTCCCTCAGATGTGGTCAAATAAAAGGCCACTTCCTTCGACCCATGACAAAGCGAAGAGGTTGACTCTATCCCTCTGTAAGCTGTTGGCTACAGAAATGCTGCCTTTCCGCCTAGTGGACACACAGGATTTTAGAGACCTTATATCTGTCGCTGTGCCCCAGTACCAGATGCCTAGTCGCCACTACTTCTCTAAGAAAGGTGTGCCCGCGCTACACCAGCATGTCGCACACAATATCACCGCTTCCTTGAGAAACTCTGTGTGTGAACGGGTGAATTTCAGCACCGATACTTGGACCAGTAAGCATGGACAGGGACGTTACATGTCGCTGACTGGGCACTGGGTAACTATGGTGATAGATGGTGAAGGGTCTGCTGCACAAGTCTTGCCGTCCCCACGACTTGTGTGTCAATCCTCTGTCTGTCCAAGTTCCGCCACTGCTTCTGCATCCTCCACCTCATCTGGGTCCTCCACCTCCGCCCCAAGCCTGCCTGGTCAGGCCACCAGCGTTCTCACTGCGCAGAAGGAATCACGCACCCCTCATTACTATGCTGGCAGCAGAGCGCAACGGCATCAGGCGGTCTTTAGCTTGACATGTCTTGGGAATAAGAGTCACACAGCTGAGGAGTTGTGGTCAGCTCTGCGGTCCGAGTTTAATAAATGGTTGTCTCCACTCAACCTGCAGCCTGGTAAGGCCGTGTGCGACAATGCTGCAAACCTGGGTGCGGCCCTTCGCCTGGGCAAGGTGACACACGTGCCTTGTATGGCTCACGTGTTGAACCTTGTTGTCCAGCAATTTTTAACACACTATCCCGGCCTAGATGGCCTTCTGACCAGGGCACGGAAACTGTCTGCAGTGCTCACTTCCGCCGTTCAAGCGCCGCAGCTGAGCGACTTGCATCGCTCCAGAAGTCTTTCGGCCTGCCGGTTCATTGCCTGAAATGCGATGTGGCGACACGCTGGAATTCAACTCTCCACATGTTACAGCGACTGTGGCAGCACCGCAGAGCCCTGGTGCAATACGTCATGACGTATAGCCTGGGCCAACGAGATGCAGAGGTGGGGCAGATCACCCTGATGGAGTGATCTCAGATCACGGACCTATGCACCCTTCTGCACAGTTTCGACATGGCGACGAATATGTTTAGCGCTGACAATGCCATTATCAGCATGACGATTACAGTCATTTACATGCTGGAGCACACGCTAAACACTATTCGGAGTCAGGGGGTGGGACAACAGGAAGGGGAGGAACTACAGGAGGATTCATATGCGCAAGACACAACAACATCACCAAGGTCCAGACGTTCATCATCACCAACGCGGCAGGCATGGGACCATGGGGGACAGGGATCAACAAGGGCGCATGGTAGCAGGCGAGATGTTGAGGAAGGTGCAGGAGGACATGAAGATATGGAGGACGAACTGTCCATGGACATGGAAGACTCAGCTGATGAGGGGGACCTTGGTCAAATTTAAGTTGAAAGAGGTTGGGGGGAGATGACAGAGGAAGAAAGAACGGTTAGCACCTCTATGCCACAAACACAGCGTGGACTTGGTCCGCATGGCTGCGCAAGACACATGAGTGCCTTCTTGTTGCACTACCTCCAACATGACCCTCGTATTGTCAAAATTAGAAGTGATGATGACTACTGGCTTGCCACACTATTAGATCCCCGGGACAAGTCCAAATTTTGTGACATAATTCCACCCATAGAAAGGGACGCACGTATGCAGGAGTATCAGCAGAAGCTGTTACTCGATCTTAGCTCGGCTTTTCCACCAAACAACCGTGCAGGTGAAGGGAGTGATTCTCCCAGTTGTAACTTGACAAACATGGGACGGCCTCGTCATCTTCAACAGTCTACCCGTACCAGTAGGACCGTATCTGGTGCTGGTAACAGCAATTTTATGGAATCTTTTCATAATTTTTTTAGACCCTCCTTTGCAAGGCCACCAGAGACATCAAGTGTGTCACATAGTCAACGGATGGAGAGGATGATACAGGAGTATCTCCAAATGAACATCGATGCAATGACTTTGCAAATGGAGCCTTGCTCCTTTTGTGCTTCAAATCTAGAAAAATGTCAAGAGCTCTCCAGTTACGCCTTGAAGATTTTGTCGTGTCCAGCTGCCAGCGTTGTCTCTGAACGTGTCTTCAGTGCTGCTGGGTGTGTGCTGACAGATAAGCGCACGCGTCTGTCCAGTGACAATGTGGACAGACTGACGTTCATCAAAATGAACAAGTCATGGATCCAGAAGGAATTTACTACCCCTGTGTCATCCTGGGGAGAGTAAATGCTTGTGGATTTGGAATGTGCTTGATGCAAATCAAAACATCCTGTTTGCAACTAGGGCACAAGTCCTGCCACTGATGGGGTGTCTGTGTGCCCAATTTGGGGAAAAAAGGTAGACTCCGCTTGGAGTAACCCTTGCTTGCTGTGTTTTTTAAAAATGATACAAGATGAACAGATCTGAAGGCAAGATGAAGGCAACATCATGTCTCCGCCTGCACTTTTCTCACAAACCTGCATTTTTCCAGGGACACCCTACTCAACACCGTCTACAGACAGCAGCCAGATCTCTGTCCCTCAGATGTGGTCAAATAAAAGGCCACTTACTGCGACCCATGACAAAGCTAAGTGGTTGACTCTATCCCTCTGTAAGCTGTTGGCTACCGAAATGCTGCCTTTACGCGTAGTGGACACACAGGATTTTACAGACCTTATGTCTGTCGCTGTGCCCCAGTACCAGATGCCCAATCACCACTGCTTCTCCAAGAAAAGCATGCCCGCGCTACACCAGCATGTCGCACACAACATCACCACTTCCTTGAGAAAATCTGTGTGCGACAGGGTGCATTTCAACACAGATACTTGGACCAGTAAGCATAGACAGGGTCATTACATGTCACTGACTGGGCACTGGCAAACTATGGTGAGAGATGGAGAAGGGTCTGCTGTACAAGTCTTGCCGTCCCCACGAGTTGTTTCAATCCTTGTTCTGTATGTAGAAGTTAATACACTGCTTCTGCCTCTTCAACCTCGTGTGGGTCCTCTACCTTGGCGCAAACCCTGTGTGGTCAGGCCACCCTTCCTTGCAACTGCGCACAAGGACTACCACACACCTCCTTACTATGCTGGCAGCAGAGCTCAATGCCATCAGGCGGTCAAAGTTTTACTTTGAAATGTATGGGAAATGTGAGTCACACCGCTATTACAGAGAATAGTAGTCAGGCAGGGTCAAAACATTAATTGAGGAACAGGAACAGAATGGGACGGCCAGGAAAGAATCAGAAAACAAGCAGAGGTGAAATGCGTATCGGCCAACAAGGTACATAAACAGCAAGCAGGAAAAGTAGTCAGGTAACAAGCACACAAAATCATAAAACTGAACTGGGGGTAAAATTAACCAGAGGTTCATAGCTATGTCTGGCAGTGGTCTGCAGACAGGATGGGCATAAAAAAGGGTGTGGTGTCTTCCCATTGGTTGTAGCTGAATGATGGTATTTCATCTGTGAGATACCCACCAGCTACATTCAGCCAGAGATTCTGCATCTGTCAAGGTAATGCAGCCCAGTGGGTGAGCATAACCTGCGTCCACCTGCGCCGCTGGCATCGACTACTCTCCCATCATCAGCACTATTCATGAAAGGAACACGTTGTCACCTGGCGACCGGAGTACAAATTGACGGAGCGGACTCCGTTGGTGACTTAACAGCCGTGTGCGGCAATGATGCAAACCTGGCTGCGGGCCATCCTCAGGGCAATGTGACACACGTGCCTTTTAGGGCTCACGTGTTGAACCGAATTCGCCAGCAATTTTTAAAACACCATCACGGCCTACATGGCCTTGTGCAGTGGGCACGCTCGCTATGTGCTCACTTCCATCGTGCGCACACAGCAGCTCAACAACTTTCATCACTCCGGAAGTCTTAGGGTCTGGCAGTTAAACGCCGTAAATGCGATGTTTCGACACGCAGGAATTGGAATCTGCACATGTTGCAGCGTGTGTGGCAGCACCGCAGAGCCCTGCTGAAATACGGTAAGACATATAGCCTGGGATAACTTGATCCAGAGGTGGTGCAGATCATGCTGCTGGAGTGGTGTCAGATCAAGGACCTATGCACCCTGCTACACAGTTTTGAAATGTCGACGAAGATGTTTAGCACTGGCAATGTCATTCTCAGCGTGACAATTCTGGTCATCTACATGATGGAGCACACTGTAATTATTATTCGGAGTCAGGTGTTGGGACAAGAGGAAGGGGAGGAAGTACAGGAGGAGTCATATGCGGAAGGGATAACAAGATCTACGAGGTCCAGATGGTCAGCGGCACCTATGCGGCAGTCATGGTGAGGGAGAGGGATTAACAAGGGCGCATAGTATCAGCAAAAAGTGTTGATGAAAGTGCAGGAGCCCATGAAGAAATGGAGGACGAACTGGCGATGGGCATGGAAGACTCAGCAGATGAGTGAGAGCTTGCTCACATTTCGGTTGTGCGAGGTTGGGGGGAGAGGGCAGAGGAAGGATGCACGATTCTCACCTCTCTGCCACCAACACACCAAGGACTTGGTCCTCCTGGATGCACAAGACACATGAGCGCCTTCTTGCTGCACTACCTACATGACCCTCGGATTGTATGAATTTGAACTAATCCTGAATACTGGGTTGCCACACTGTTAGATCCCCGGTACAAGACAAAATTTGGCGAACTAATTCCTGCCATAGAAATAGACGCACGTATACAGGAGTATCTGCAGAATGTGGTACGCAATCTTAGATCTACTTGTCCACTAAACACCAGTGCTGCACAGAGTGAATCTCAACGCTTTGTCATGGATAGGAGGAAATGGTCTTTTACTTGTCCACATCGGAGGGACCGAGGGATGGCTGCTGTGCTGAGATGGCGTTGAGTACGGTGTCCCTGCACAGTTGCACTTTTGGTCATATCCCAAAATGAGTTGAAAAAGGACAGATGCTGTTGGAAAGGGGAACAGGTGTGTTGGAAAGGGGAAAAAAGTTTTGGTCCGTGGATTTGGTGGTTAAGCAACTGTAACATTTGCTGAAGAAACAACATCTGTTACAGTGGGACTGGCAGATTTGGATAAAGTGGTATATAATCTGTGACCGCTATATAACGAAAATTAATAAGAAAAGAAAGAGAAAGGTATATATCCCCATCAGCAGTCAGTGTCCACCGTGCTCCCAGTTGGAAAAGGAGAGGTTGGCAACTTGAAGGTTTGGTGGAGGATACAGAGCTGTGTGGCTATGAAACTAATAGTAGCCTGAACCGAGTTAGACGCCATTCGGATCTGGAGACTGTGAGCCCTGTTAGCGTCACAGGGTCCACATGCCCACCCAGCCCAGGAACTCCCTGTTAACAACACAGGGGCCATTGAGTACGCTGACCGTGTGCGTAGGGGCCACACCTGTGGACAGCAGGCGCATCAGCAGCAGCAGGCCTGTTAATGCCACTGGGCTGCACAAGCAGGACTGTTAGGACAGGAGCTGGTCTTAACCGTTCTGCGTTACCAACTGTGGTGGTGGCCTGCATCCACCACCCGATCCCTGCCTACCTCTGGCCTAAAGCCGCAATGGGTTCAACACATGGAGGTGTGCTCTTTCGGAGCATAATAGAAGACTGCGCACCTCCTTGTTGGCTCCAGCCCCTTTTATAACCTGGGTCCGCCCCAAACCAGGGTGAACCACAATGCACCTCCTGGAGACAAAAGTAGAGTGACACGTCATGAGTGGCATAACTAGCGTCCTATTTGGAAACGCAACTTCAATGATGACCTCATGGCTGCCATGACCCAAACACCTCACCAGTCATCGTCTGAGCATCAATAATTCGGTGACAAGTCATAGGTGTGGGCCTCTGCAAGCCATTTGGGAGGACACCTGATGCCCTGTGGTCTATGTGGGACCCCCACATCAGGGCCAGGGCCAAAGAGTTCATTACCGGACCTAGTCTCTGATGCAGGAAGTGCCTGAGCATGCTCAGTAGCATGAAATACAGTCTCTGAAAAAAGACTATCAGCTTTAGCATGGTGTCTATGCCCAAAACAGGACTTATACCCGGCACGGAATGCAAGCACCTGTGCAAAGAGGCTTTTCACACTTAGTGTGGGAGCATGCGCTGTATCCCGAAATGAAAACTTAGCGTCAGGAATGGCACAGTCAGGCTGAGCATACTCACTAGGCGAAACACTGTAATTATGCTGCAGCTGGGGTACATCGGCACACGCATGCGCACTAGCTGCCTCTCCACACTTAGACGTGGAGGGGAAATTTGTCTTGGAGATGCTGTCTATGAACACAAGGAAAAGCTAAAGGAAGCCTGACTTTCTATCCCTCCGAATTATGAAATGCAGCAATGAATTCCATGAGTTTGCTATAACATTAGCGTAGCAAAATGTGCATGAGGGTGTGATGTAGAGGTGCTAGAAATAGCTTGTCACCAGTGGGGCACTAATGGAATACAACAGCCAGTTCTATGATGCCACAAAATGGCAGTATTTTGTGCTATCATTATAGCTTATTAAAAACAGAGCACGAGGTTGTCATGCAGAGGTGCTGAACATAGATTTGCAGTAGTGTGAATTGACAAAAGTACAATAGCCACGTTTAGGATACAACTAGGTACAGTGAGTGTTTGCTAGTATAATGGCTGAGTTTAAAAAAGTTTGAGTGTGCAATGCAGGCAGATGTCCTGCAAATAACGTTCCAATACTGTGAATTGACAAAAGTACAATAGCCACGTTTAGGATACAACTAGGTACAGTGAGTGTTTGCTAGTATAATGGCTGAGTTTAAAAAAGTTTGAGTGTGCAAGGCAGGCAGATGTCCTGCAAATAACGTTCCAATACTGTGAATTGACAAAAGTACAATAGCCACGTTTAGGATACAACTAGGTACAGTGAGTGTTTGCTAGTATAATGGCTGAGTTTAAAAAAGTTTGAGTGTGCAAGGCAGGCAGATGTCCTGCAAATAACGTTCCAATACTGTGAATTGACAAAAGTACAATAGCCACGTTTAGGATACAACTAGGTACAGTGAGTGTTTGCTAGTATAATGGCTGAGTTTAAAAAAGTTTGAGTGTGCAATGCAGGCAGACGTGCTGCTAATAACGTTCCAATACTGTGAATTGACAAAAGTACAATAGCCACGTTTAGGATACAACTAGGTACAGTGAGTGTTTGCTAGTATAATGGCTGAGTTTAAAAAAGTTTGAGTGTGCAATGCAGGCAGACGTCCTGCAAATAACGTTCCAATACTGTGAATTGACAAAAGTACAATAGCCACGTTTAGGATACAACTAGGTACAGTGAGTGTTTGCTAGTATAATGGCTGAGTTTAAAAAAGTTTGAGTGTGCAATGCAGGCAGACGTGCTGCAAATAACGTTCCAATACTGTGAATTGACAAAAGTACAATAGCCACGTTTAGGATACAACTAGGTACAGTGAGTGTTTGCTAGTATAATGGCTGAGTTTAAAAAAGTTTGAGTGTGCAATGCAGGCAGATGTCCTGCAAATAACGTTCCAATACTGTGAATTGACAAAAGTACAATAGCCACGTTTAGGATACAACTAGGTACAGTGAGTGTTTGCTAGTATAATGGCTGAGTTTAAAAAAGTTTGAGTGTGCAAGGCAGGCAGACGTCCTGCAAATAACGTTCCAATGCTGTGAATTGACAAAAGTACAATAGCCACGTTTAGGATACAACTAGGTACAGTGAGTGTTTGCTAGTATAATGGCTGAGTTTAAAAAAGTTTGAGTGTGCAATGCAGGCAGACGTGCTGCAAATAACGTTCCAATACTGTGAATTGACAAA
The DNA here is from genome assembly GCF_048569485.1 of Anomaloglossus baeobatrachus. NCBI lineage: Eukaryota > Metazoa > Chordata > Amphibia > Anura > Aromobatidae > Anomaloglossus > Anomaloglossus baeobatrachus. Next base: position 390,902,397 of record NC_134358.1, read on the forward strand.
AGTACAATAGCCACGTTTAGGATACAACTAGGTACAGTGAGTGTTTGCTAGTATAATGGCTGAGTTTAAAAAAGTTTGAGTGTGCAATGCAGGCAGACGTCCTGCAAATAACGTTCCAATACTGTGAATTGACAAAAGTACAATAGCCACGTTTAGGATACAACTAGGTACAGTGAGTGTTTGCTAGTATAATGGCTGAGTTTAAAAAAGTTTGAGTGTGCAATGCAGGCAGACGTGTTGCAAATAACGTTCCAATACTGTGAATTGACAAAAGTACAATAGCCACGTTTAGGATACAACTAGGTACAGTGAGTGTTTGCTAGTATAATGGCTGAGTTTAAAAAAGTTTGAGTGTGCAATGCAGGCAGACGTCCTGCAAATAACGTTCCAATACTGTGAATTGACAAAAGTACAATAGCCACGTTTAGGATACAACTAGGTACAGTGAGTGTTTGCTAGTATAATGGCTGAGTTTAAAAAAGTTTGAGTGTGCAATGCAGGCAGATGTCCTGCAAATAACGTTCCAATACTGTGAATTGACAAAAGTACAATAGCCACGTTTAGGATACAACTAGGTACAGTGAGTGTTTGCTAGTATAATGGCTGAGTTTAAAAAAAGTTTGAGTGTGCAATGCAGGCAGACGCGCTGCAAATAACGTTCCAATACTGTGAATTGACAAAAGTACAATAGCCACGTTTAGGATACAACTAGGTACAGTGAGTGTTTGCTAGTATAATGGCTGAGTTTAAAAAAGTTAGAGTGTGCAATGCAGGCAGATGTCATGCAAATAACGTTCCAATACTGTGAATTGACAAAAGTCCAATAGCCACGTATAGGATGCCACTAGGTACACTGAGTGTTTGCTAGTATAATGGCTTCGTTATAATTAGTTGGAGTGTGCAACGCAGGCAGATGCGCTCTGCAAATGTCTTGGCACTAGTGGGACTATAGCAAAGTCCAATAGCCACGTATAGGATGCCACTAGGTACACTGAGTGTTTGCTAGTAAAATTGCTTAGTTTAAAAAAGTTGTAGTGTGCAATGCAGGCAGACGTGCTCTGCAAATGTCTTTGCACTAGTGGGACTATAGCAAAGTCCAATAGCCACGTATAGGATGCCACTAGGTACACTGAGTGTTTGCTAGTAAAATTGCTTAGTTTAAAAAACTTGGAGTGTGCAATGCAGGCAGATGTGCTCTGCTAATGTCTTTGCACTAGTGGGACTATAGCAAAGTCCAATAGCCACGTTTAGGATGCCACTAGGTACACTGAGTGTTTGCTAGTAAAATTGATTAGTTTAAAAAAGTTGTAGTGTGCAATGCAGGCAGACGTGCTCTGCAAATGTCTTTGCACTAGTGGGACTATAGCAAAGTCCAATAGCCACGTATAGGATGCCACTAGGTACACTGAGTGTTTGCTAGTAAAATTGCTTAGTTTAAAAAAGTTGTAGTGTGCAATGCAGGCAGACGTGCTCTGCAAATGTCTTTGCACTAGTGGGACTATAGCAAAGTCCAATAGCCACGTATAGGATGCCACTAGGTACACTGAGTGTTTGCTAGTAAAATTGCTTAGTTTAAAAAACTTGGAGTGTGCAATGCAGGCAGATGTGCTCTGCTAATGTCTTTGCACTAGTGGGACTATAGCAAAGTCCAATAGCCACGTATAGGATGCCACTAGGTACACTGAGTGTTTGCTAGTATAATGGCTTCGTTATAATTAGTTGGAGTGTGCAACGCAGGCAGATGCGCTCTGCAAATGTCTTGGCACTAGTGGGACTATAGCAAAGTCCAATAGCCACGTATAGGATGCCACTAGGTACACTGAGTGTTTGCTAGTAAAATTGCTTAGTTTAAAAAAGTTGTAGTGTGCAATGCAGGCAGACGTGCTCTGCAAATGTCTTTGCACTAGTGGGACTATAGCAAAGTCCAATAGCCACGTATAGGATGCCACTAGGTACACTGAGTGTTTGCTAGTAAAATTGCTTAGTTTAAAAAACTTGGAGTGTGCAATGCAGGCAGATGTGCTCTGCTAATGTCTTTGCACTAGTGGGACTATAGCAAAGTCCAATAGCCACGTTTAGGATGCCACTAGGTACACTGAGTGTTTGCTAGTAAAATTGATTAGTTTAAAAAAGTTGTAGTGTGCAATGCAGGCAGACGTGCTCTGCAAATGTCTTTGCACTAGTGGGACTATAGCAAAGTCCAATAGCCACGTATAGGATGCCACTAGGTACACTGAGTGTTTGCTAGTAAAATTGCTTAGTTTAAAAAAGTTGTAGTGTGCAATGCAGGCAGACGTGCTCTGCAAATGTCTTTGCACTAGTGGGACTATAGCAAAGTCCAATAGCCACGTATAGGATGCCACTAGGTACACTGAGTGTTTGCTAGTAAAATTGCTTAGTTTAAAAAACTTGGAGTGTGCAATGCAGGCAGATGTGCTCTGCTAATGTCTTTGCACTAGTGGGACTATAGCAAAGTCCAATAGCCACGTATAGGATGCCACTAGGTACACTGAGTGTTTGCTAGTATAATGGCTTCGTTATAATTAGTTGGAGTGTGCAACGCAGGCAGATGCGCTCTGCAAATGTCTTGGCACTAGTGGGACTATAGCAAAGTCCAATAGCCACGTATAGGATGCCACTAGGTACACTGAGTGTTTGCTAGTAAAATTGCTTAGTTTAAAAAAGTTGTAGTGTGCAATGCAGGCAGACGTGCTCTGCAAATGTCTTTGCACTAGTGGGACTATAGCAAAGTCCAATAGCCACGTATAGGATGCCACTAGGTACACTGAGTGTTTGCTAGTAAAATTGCTTAGTTTAAAAAAGTTGTAGTGTGCAATGCAGGCAGACGTGCTCTGCAAATGTATTTGCACTAGTGGGACTATAGCAAAGTCCAATAGCCACGTATAGGATGCCACTAGGTACACTGAGTGTTTGCTAGTAAAATTGCTTAGTTTAAAAAAGTTGGAGTGTGCAATGCAGGCAGACGTGCTCTGCTAATGTCTTTGCACTAGTGGGACTATAGCAAAGTCCAATAGCCACGTTTAGGATGCCACTAGGTACACTGAGTGTTTGCTAGTATAATGGCTTACTTAGAATGAGTTGGAGTGTGCAGAGGACAAGAGGGTACAGTGGCAGGATTGTGGTGCTCTGGGTAGAGGAATGGAAGCCTGCCTTTCTATTCCCTCCTAATGGTGAAATGCAGGGAGGAAATCCCTGACCTGGGCTACACAGACGCTGTTGCTGTTTGCAGGACCTGTCACTTATGGCTCTCTGACCCTGCCGCTTTGAGCCCTTAAAAGGACTGCTAGAATGTGCTCTCCCTAAGCTGTCTAACGCTGTGTATGCAGCGCATACAGCTGTATCGGCTATAGGACTCAGGAGGACGGAGCTGCGACACTGATGTCTGACACCAAAGACGCAGAAGGCAGATAATGGCGTTCGTGAAGAAAATGTCCGGTTTTATAATGCAGGGACATGTGACATGCAGATCCTATCACACATGCCGTTGCTTCTCTGGCTCAAAGTCCACTTAGGTGTGTGTGTGTCTGTGATTGGCTGACATGCTGGCCCGCCCCACAAGACGCGCGCGCTTAGGGAAGGAAGACAAGAAAAAAAAAAAAAAAAATGGCGATCGCCATTATAGAAACAGCAGTGATCTGAAGGCGCTGTTCACGCACACTATACACTGAAATGTCATAATAGTGTGATTCACAGAGTGACTTACACTATTACAGCAGAAACCAAGCTAGGATTTAGCTGTTTTTTGGCTGCTAGAACCGTTCTCGAACGTTTCTAGAACTATCGAGCTTTTGCAAAAAGCTCGAGTTCTAGTTCGATCTAGAACATGCCCCAAAATCACTCGAGCCGCGAACTGGAGAACCACGAACCACGAACCGCGCTCAACTCTAGTAGTGACTGCGGAGTAATTGTAAACACATTTTCTTTAGAGCCTCTCCCCTATCCCTTACAGTAAATACAGTGTTGTGATTGTGACATTTCTGCCTGGGCCTCAGTTTGTGACTCGCTGGATCTCATTCGGACCTCTGGTCATTACATGACCACAGTAGAAAGAGTAACATGTAGCCTGATGTGATGTTGAGAAATGGCTCCTTTTGACACTTTGAAGAAATGATCCTATTACTGGTCTTCCAACCAGAGGAAAGACGCCGAGCTGTTAGTGTACCTGCAATGAAGACTAGAAGGGTTCAGCTAATGAAATCAATTTGTTCTTCTCTAATATCTCTAATATCAATCTTATTTGAACTAGAATGAGATGTTTTCAATAGTATTTCCACTTTGAACAATTTAACTATTTAGTACTATCGGAATTGTTTTAAAATGGTAAATATTTTGTGCTATCTTCATTTAGGATGTTCAGACATAATTGTGGTCTAGACCTAACCTGAAATAATACCTTAAGTGTTTACAATCTCTGCTTAATCTAAAGGTAAGACATATATTGGAGCCGTGACTGTAAACATACTTGACCAAAGTTTGAACTTGACAAGTAAAACAAAGCTTTTCTTCTATGTCTACCTTTATAACCTAATCACATTTTTAACTCCTCACGGAGATTGTTATCCAGATAAAACCATTCTATCAAAGGAGAAGTCTTTCCATCTATCCATAAATTACTAAATTCCTGTGCCGTTCTTGGCATACTTCACATTTGTAATTGCATATGCAACAGTACATAACTAATGTGTCTTGTCTATGAGAAATTTACGTGATTAGTTTACCATGTTGCCATTGAAGATCTTATGGGTACTTAATGCATTGTGATGTTCTAAATTTGGTTGTATCTATTTCAAGGTTGACATACACTTAGCTTCAGTCAGGAATAAATATTGGGATCAACCCTGAATGGGACGAGTTAGGGGTGCTTTACACATAGCGAGATCGCTGCTGAGATCGCTGCTGAGTCACGGTTTTTGTGACGCAGCAGTGACCTCATTAGCGATCTCGCTGTGTGTGACACTGAGCAGCGATCTGGCCAAAATTCAAATGGTGTTCCTTCCATTACAAGCCCTCCCATTTATCCAAACAGAGGTTTTTGGCCACATGTGGGGTATCCCTGCGCTCATAAGAAATTGGATAACCACCTGTGGGGTCCACTTTTTGTTGTTGCCTCTTGAAAAAGTGAGAAATTTGATGCTAAAGTAACATTTTTGTGAAAAAAATTAAAAATTTCAATATGGCGACCTAAGCTTATCAATTTCTGTGAAGTACTCGTGGATTCAAAATGCTCACTATACACCTAGATAAAAGCCTTGAGGTGTCTTGTTTCCAGAATGTGGTCACTTGTGGGGGACCTCCACTGTTTAGGCACTTTAGGGGCTTTCCAAATGCGACATAGTGTCCGTTAATGATTCCAGCCAATTGTGCAGTCCCTTACGAGCCCTGCCGTGCACCCAAACAGTTGATTTGCACCACATATGAGCTATCTGTGTACTCTGTGTGTGTGGAGAAATTGCACAATAAATTTTATGCTGATTTTTTTTCCCTTTAGGCTATGTGTCCACGGTAGTATGTTGCTGTGGATTTTTCTGCATGAAAATCCGCGACTTTCGCGGCAAATCCGCACCTTTTTTTTGCTGCGGAATTGCCGCGGATTTTGATGCGGATTTTTTTTTTTCCCCCATTCTATAGCCAAAATCCGGATCAAAATCCGCAACAATAATTGACATGCTGCAGATTTTTCCGGATCAAAATCCGCGGCAGATCCGCCGCGGAAAAATCCGCAGCATGGACACAGCATTTCCAAAATGCCATTGAAATGGCTTGGAAGTGCCGCTGCTGCAGATTTTTGGAAAATCCGTGGCTTTTCCGCGAGAAATCCGCGGCAAAATCCGCGCATTTTCCGCAGCGTGGACACATGGCCTTACTCTTGTAAAAAAAAGCTACCTGGTTGAAGTAACAATTTTGTGGTAAAAATGTATTTTTTTATTTTCACGGCTCAACATTATAAACTTCTGTGAAGCACCTGGGGGTTCAGGGTACTCAAGAAACATCTAGATACATTCCTTGAGGGGCCTAGTTTCCAAAATGGGGTCACTTGTGGGGGGTTTCTGCTGTTTACGTACCTTAGGGGCCCTCCAAATGCGACATGGTGCCTGCAATCTTTTTCAGACAAATTTCCTTTCCAAAATTCAAATATTGCTCCTTCCGTTCCAAGCCCTCCCATTTGTCCAAACAAAGGTTTCAGACCACATGTGAGGTATCACCGCGCTCATAAAAATGTGGGTAACAAACATTGGGGTGAAATTTTTGGAATTGCCTCTTGAAAAAGTGAGAAAATTGATGCTAAAGCAACATTTTTGAGAAAGAAAATTAAAAGTTTCAATATGACAACATAATGTTATCAAAATCTGTGAAGTACCCGTGGGTCCAAAATGCTCACTATACCCCTAGATAGAAGTCTTGAGAGGTCTAGTTTCCAAAATGGTGTCACTTGAGAGGGGTTTCTGCTGTTTATGTACCTTAGCGGACCTGTAAATGCAATATGGTGTCCGCAATCTATTTCAGCCAAATTTGCTTTCCAAAATTCAAATATTGCTCCTTCTGTTCTGAGCCCTCCCATTTGTCCAAACAGAGGTTTTTGACCACATGTGTGGTATCAGCGCGTTCATACGAATGTGGGTAACAAGTTTTGAGGTCCAATTTGTTATGTTATTTCTTCTAAAAGTGAATAAATTTGGGGAGAGCAATTAGGTTAGATTAGATTTTTAGGTAAAATTTTATTTTTTGCTTTTTTTCATTCCACATTGCTTTAGTTCCTGTGAAGCACCTTAAGGGTTAATAAACTTCTTGAATGTGGTTTTGAGTACTTTGGGGGTGCAGTTTTTAGAATGGTGTCACTTTTGGGTATTTTCTGTCACCTAGGCCTCTCAAAGTCACTTCAAATGTGATGTGGTCCCTAAAAAATGGTTTTGTAAATTTTGATGTAAAAATGAGAAATTGCTGATGAACTTTGAACTCTTCTAACTTCCTAACAAAAAAAAATTTTGTTTACAAAATTGTGCTGATGTAAAGTAGACATGTGGGAAATGTTATTTATTAACTATTTTTTAACAATTCCAAAGTTGAAAATTGCAAAATTTTCAAAATTTTGGCCAAAATTCCATTTTTTTCATAAATAAACGCAAAAAAATTTTGTCCAAAATTTGGTACTAACATGAAGTCCAATATGTCACAAAAAAACAATCTCAGAATCACCAGGATCTGTTGAAGCATTCCAGAGCTATAACCTCATAAAGTGACACTGGTCAGAATTGCAAAATTTGGTCTGGTCATTAAGGTGAAAATTAGCTCCGTCACTAAGGGGTTAAAGAAGCCATCCTTTTTTCAACTTTAGCTTTTTTACAGATGATGCTATGTTTGCATCACGAATTTATTGAAATTTCATTGAATTCATTCTTCCGTCTAACCATGATATGTTCCTTATGCCATTGGCTGCAACACAATCCCCTTTTTCTCCACACAAACCTTTGATCATTGTGGCCAGAGAGTTATATTTTAACCTCATTGGTCCCCAGAACTTGTTTCCAAAATGCATCAGGATTATTTAGATTTTCTTTTGCATACTTCTGACACTGAATGTTATGGTGAGGACTCAGGAAAGGTTTTCTTTTGCTGACTATTCCATGAAGTTCATATTTGTGCAGTTGTCTCCAAACAGTAGAACAATGTACCACAACAACAGAGTCTGCTAAATCTCTGATTTATCTCTCTAGCAAACCTACAAGCAGCTCTCACAGAAAATTTTGTTTGGTCTTCCAGATCTTAACTTGACCTCCACTGTTCCTGTAGATTGCCATTACTTAATTACTTTTTGAACTGAGGAAAGGGCAACATGAAAATGCATTGCTATCTTCCTCTAGACTTCTCATACTTTGTGGGCCTCCACCATTTTATTTTTCAGAGTGCTAGTCAGCTGCTTAGAAGAACCCATGGCTGCTGTTGGCCCAATAATTATTTTTAACGATAATAGTGAACAAGCCATAACCCTCACAGGTTAATTAAGGTCTGAAACCTTGGTCAAAGTTATCTGAGCACACAAATCTCTAAGGTTGACCAAACCTTTCCATCGGGTCATTTTCATTCTTGTAATTTTTCAAATGTAAAAGATGAAAATATTTTTTTTGTTGTTGCCTAAAGTACAAAGGAAATGTTTAATTTTTAACTTTATGACTTAGAGATAATTTCATCTTACGCTTGCTTAACTGTTCACAATAACAGTAATTTGGACCAGGGGTGCCCAAACTTTTGCATGCCACTGTAGATGGTTTGGGGGGGGGGGATAGAACAAGCTGGTGGATTCCAGTTAAAAAGAATCTGTCAGGATGTGATTATACCACAAACTACTTTATTCGTGCATGTAGTTTTTTTAAACAACCAGTCCTTTCTTCCATTTACTGGGATATCAATGTTTGAATTGATCTGTAAATGAGGCAGAGGAGCAAGTGTAGATATGAAGCCTCTGTCACTCCAGCACTATTCTTTACCCAGTGCTGCCTCTTCCTAATTGACTGACCGCCTATTTGCTTAAAGTCACACAGTATACAGGCTGTCAGTCAAATAGGAAGAGGCAGGGCTGGGTGGGAATAGAGCTGGAATGACAGAGGGTTCAGATTTGCAATAGTTCTTCCTTTTTTGCATATCAATTCAAACATTGATTTCTCAATAATGGATGAATGGAGGAGCCATGTAAAGGCTTTGCTCGACTTGTCTTTGAAAAAGCTACATGCATATATAAAAAGTTTGGGCAGGGAGGAGGTGAAATCCTGCTGATATTTCCCTTTAAATTATTTTGGTGACTCTTATATATAATAGAGAAAATGTTGTTGTATCTGATGGATGTGCCGACTAACTAGTGTGCGTGAAGGCTTTCCAACTCTTCCCTTACAGATGACTGTTGAGCGAAAGAAAATTCTGCCATATTGAATTTCAATGCCCAAGCCTTTTTTTCCTCTTAGAAGATATAAGACACTGTCGGAGGTGTCTGGCAGGGACTTGTTTCTCCCCTTCCATTGAAAACATAAGCATGCTGAGCTGAGCTCAATGTGGGAATCGGGGATGATAACTGTCAAACCAGGTGTGTAAACACCTTGAAACTTGTATAAGGAGAAATATAACACCTAAGTATGGAATATTAAATTTGTCCCTGATGAAAGGAAATTTAAAAAATTGAAACTAAGGGTGGTAGAGTTTAGATCTTCTGGAAAATTACATGTACAATGCATGTATTCATTACTAGACAACTGCAGCACATTTAATCCTAGATCTGATCATATTAGGGAGGATAGTTTTTTTTCTAAATGTCTACTGGAAAATCTAAGTTAAAATAATAAGTCTAGTTATCACGACTCAGAATGTAAAGACTAAGTCATAGGCACATGAGTCATAAATAGGGATCTCCGATATGTTAGAAAAACATCAAAATAATGAGTCCTCTAATCCAGAAGAAGCTGAATAATTGTCACTTTAATGTGAAACTTGTTCTGAATTGAGTGAAAGTTTCCACCCTACAAGTAATAACATCAGTAGGGAAAGAGGGGTTTTCTAAGCAAATTCATCTAAATGTCAAGACTTACTATTTGTCCAACACTTTTGCCTCTATTCTGATGCAGGTAAGAAACAAATAAAGGATTTGTCATTACATACGTCAAGTTAGTTATTTCTCAATTACTTAAGGTTAATAGATTCAGCGGTGCGTTATATACCCAATGGAGAGGCGGCTTTAAGCCATTTGTTGACACTGCATTACTAATGAGCTCCCATGTACCTGAAGGAGACTGCAGTGCATATTTATGGGGTGATTTCTTCACACAGTCCCAGGTTATATTACAGAGTGGGTATTGTATTTGGAACATTGGGACTGAACTAAGAACCTCTAATACCCAAATACTTTTCACAAGGTACAGATTTATCCATACTTCCTAACACAGAACATGTGTTAAGCTGAGACTATTGCTTAGATCACTCGAAAATATCTTTTGCTTTTCATAAGTTGTCAAGAGATCTTCAAATAGGTGAACATGTCCATTAATGTTGAGTATTGAGAAATAGGAAAATAAAACCCTAATATTGAATGGAAATAAGGTGTTTTTCAACATGCTCACCAAACAGCAAATATATTTTCAGTCAAGTATGCAGTGTCATAAAAAAAGTAAAATGCAAGGGTATATTAATTTATAACAATTTTGCAGACTTTTTTAATGTAGGCATGGTTTGACAAAAATTACATAAGAATAAAAAGAAGTAAAGCACACAAAATAGGCACATGTGAAAATTCAGTGAATAGACCCTCACATTTTTGTAAATATTTTATTATAACTTTTCATGGGCAACACTGAAAATATGACAATTTGATACAAGTAGTCAGGGTACAGCTTGTATAAGTGTAAATTTGGTGCCCTCTAAATAACTCAACACACAGACATTAATATCAAAGCCACTGGGAGCAAAAGTGAGTACACCCCAAGTGAAAATGGCCATATTGTGCCCAAAGTGTGAATATTTTATGTGACCGCCATTATTTTCGAGCACTGCCTTAACTCTCTTGGGCATAAGATTTCACTAGAGCATCACAGGAGCCAATGAAATCCTCTTCCACTCCTCCATGACGACTTCATGGAACTGGCGAGTGTTAGAGACGCTGCGCTCCTCCACCATCTGTTTGAGGATGCACCACACATGCGCATTACAGTTTAGTTCTGAAGCCCTGCTTGGCCAGTCCAGCAGCTTTACCCTCAGTGTATTTGCAAGGCAGAGGTTGTCTTGGAATATGACGGGAGGGGATGCTCTGCTAATGCTCTGCTTCAGTATGTAACATTACATGTTGGCATTCATGATTCCCTCAATGAACTATAGCTCCCCACAGCTAGCAGCACTCATGCAACCCCAAATCATGACACTACCCTCACCATGCTTGACTGTAGGCAAGACACACTTGTCTTTGTACTCCTCACCTGGTTACCACCACACATGCTTGACACAATCTTAACCAAATACGTTTATCTTGGTCTCATCAGACCACAAGACATGGTTCCTTAGTTTGCTTGACTTCAACAAACTGTTTGTGGGCTCTCTTGTGCATCATCTTTATAAGAGGAATCTTAGAAAAACGAGGGTTGTTTGTACAAGTTCAATATATAGACAAATCACTCAAAACCGTAAATAAATTCTTATTGCTGCTTTTAATAGAAAAAAGTGCATAGACAATCACAATTATGGTAAGTGGAATAAAATTCATATACAAAAGTAGTAACAAAAATGAACCACAAGAGAAGATTTGGAGAAGGAAAAATATCCCCAGCTGCTAGGAAAAAGAAACTCCCTAAATATATGACACAGATCCAGCATATATATATATATATATATATATATATATATATATATATATATATATATATATATAGTTGGTCTAACAAAGCCTAAAGAGCTGGTCCTAATAGCCAAAAAACACAAAATCACACTCACTAACCAGCAGGCAGGTCAGTACAGAGCCACTGTATGAAAAAATACACACACATATTCCCATCAATAACTTGCTATAAGAAAGGCATAAAGTGCACTAGTAAATTAGTCTGAAGACCTTACCTGCTAGTAGGAGAGGTGGGAGCACGATTCCAGGCAGTGTGGGAAGGTCCCGACACGTGTTTCGCCTGTACTGTTTCAAGGAGAGGAGTTTTAACTTTTTACTGTTTTTACTATCATCCTTAGGGGACATGAAGAGGCAATCATCTGATTCCTCATGTTATACAGAGCAGTACATCAGCAAAAATCCCGATCTATGAATGCTGGCTGACAGCTACATTCATAGGAAGACCGTCATGACAGACACAGTAGGAATTTGCAGGGAAATTTATGAGCTCAGCATGTGAGCCTTCATAAAATGCTAGGAGACGACCCATAACATACAAAGCTCGTCATGAGTTGTTAATTAATAGATCTTGAAGTTCCTCAATTGAATGTGTTAAAAAATAATGTTCTTGTGCTAAGATAATCTTATATATGTGTCTCTGCTATGTGCTGTGTAATGGCCGTGTCTAACCATACAGGAACATGGTCTGCGCATACCACATATCCTAGACTGGGGAGTAAGTAAAAGAGAGTATAAACACATTGCAGCTTGGGATCGCAGATGCTGGTTTCTGTGATGCAAAATGTTTCTCTACCTGTTCAAAAACATGTTTTTCCTCACGGCAAAAATCACTTGCTATCCTATACTTTCCGGTCTGTATACTCTCTTTTGTATCCTCCCCTGTAAAGGAGTTGTGGTATGATCAGACCATGTCCCTGCACGGTCAGACACGGCAAAAACACAGCACATAGCAGGGACACATATATAACATTATCTCAGCTCTAATTTTCTTTTACACGCTCTACAGGTCATAAGCGCTGTGGATCTTGAGTTAGCCTTTAGACAGATAATAAACATGTATTACGTTTTTTTCTGTGGGGAAGTACAGAGCTCATTCTAATGATATGGGGGCATCCACTATGTCTAGAGGAGAAAAGGTTTAATCATAATCACAGATGCAGATTCTTTACTGTAAGAGCAGTGAGACTATGGAACTCTCTTCCGCATAATGTTGTAATGGTTGCTTCATTACTAAAATTTATCCGAGGCCTGGAGGATTTCTTGAAAAATATAATATTACCGGTTATGTGCACTAGATTTTGTGATTGTTCATTGATTGTTCATTGATTCAGGGAACTAGTCTGATTGCCATATGTGCAGTTGGAAATGAATTTTTCCCCTAATATGGCTCTTACTGTCTGTCGCATGAGGTTTTTGCCTTCCTCTGGATGAACATGTTAAGTTATAGGTTGAACTAAATGGACTTATGTTTACCTTCAACCTTAAAAAACTATGAAATTATGAAATCAGCCACTGCTACTGTTTCATGTCCTGTGCACTCCAAACAATTACTCATGCTCTGTTTCATCTGTCCCCTACTTCTTTCCAACATATATTTAATATTTTAGCAGCAAAGGGATGATTTAGGTCTATTTTTTTCCCGCTTATTTGTAAAAATATCGAAATTTTAGTGAAAATTTTGAAAATTTCGCGCCTTTCAAACTTTCAATTTTGTATCCTCAAAACCTGTTAGTCATACTGTACATAAAAAGAACACATAATGTGTCTACTTTACATCTGTATAATTTTTGAAAAGTCATTTTACTTTGTTAGGATGTTAGAAGGGTTTAAAGTTTAGCAGCAATTTGTCCTGTTTTCAATAAATTTGCAAAACCTGTTTCTTTAGGGATCAATTCAGATTTGACTTTGAGAAACTCCCGAAAAGTGAACCATTTTAAAAACGGCATCCCTCAAGTACTTCTAAACTGCTGTCACGGCATTTCTTAGTCCTTCAGGTGCTACACTGGAATTAATGCAAAATAAAATGAAGAAAAAAAATTTTTTTTCTTTAAAATGTTGCTTTAGCCCAATTATTTTAACTTTTAGAAGGGATAGAAGAAAAAAAAAAAAAGACCTCACAATTTGTTAGCCAGTTTCTTCTAACATGTGGAAACCTCTGTTTGGACAAACAGCATGGCTTGGAAGGGAAGGCACACCATGTGATTTTTGGAACACTAATTTTGCTGAAATATTCTGCATGTAACATGTCGCATTTGCAGAGCCCCTAAAGTGCCTAAACAGCAGAAACTACCCAAAAGTGACCGCATTAGGGAAAATAGACCAATCAAGGAATTCATCTACGAACAAAAAGGTGCATCACAGAATTTTTTACAATGTTGATGTGAAAATAAAAAGTATATTTTTTTCTGCCAGAAAATTTCTAATTTTCACAATGTATATTAGAAGAAAATTTACCCCATAGCTTGCTAGTAGAGATGAGCCACCCCCTAGAGTTCGAGTTCGGTTTGGTTCGTCGAACGGTGCCCTGTTCGACGAGCCGTTCGATGAACTGTTCAACGAACCTCTTAAACCCCATAGGAAATGGGAGGCAATTACAAACACATATAAACACCTGGAAAACACCCTCAAAGGTGTCCAAAAGGTGACAAACAACTCCCAAGAAAACACAAACACATGGGAAAGTGACAAGGACAAATACCCATGCGAAAACTAAACAGCTAGACGAGGAAAAAGAGGAGGAGACACAGATATACGCATGGCATGCCCTTCTAAAATCATGAAAAACACAGCCCGGAGACTCCAAGCTGCGTCTCCCTTTTTTCCCAAAATTGGGCCACACAGACACCCCTTCAGTGGCATCACTTGTGCCCCAGTTGCAAACTTCACAGGTACATTTGCATCAAGCACATTCAAAAATACGCAAGCCTTAACTGTCCCCAGGATGACACCGGGGTAGGTAGCAAAGTCTTTGCTGAACCAAGACTTGTTCATCTTGGCTCGTTTTTAAAAACACCGCACGGGGACTCCAAGCAGAGTCTCCCTTTTTTCAAAAATTGGGCCCCACAGACACCACTTCAGTGGCAGCACTTGTGCCCCTGTTGTACACTTGACAGGTACATTTGCATCAAGCACATTCAAAAATGTGCCAGCCTTAACTGTCCCCAGGATGACACCGGGGAAGGTCTAGCAAAGTCTTTGCTGATCCCAGATCTGTTCATCTTGGCTCGTTTTTAAAAACACCACAAGGGGACTCCAAGCAGAGTCTCCCTTTTTTCCAAAAATTGGGCCCCACAGACACCACTTCAGTGGCATCACTTGTGCCCCTGTTGTGCACTTCACAGGTAGATTTGCATCAAGCACATTCAAAAATACGCCAGCCTTAACTGTCCCCAGGATGACACCGGGGTAGGTAGCAAAGTCTTTGCTGAACCATGACTTGCTCATCTTGGCACGTTTTTAAAAACACAGCAGGGGGACTCCAAGCAGAGTCGCCCTTTTATTCCAAAAATTGGGGCACACACACCACTTCAGTGGCAGCACTTGTGCCCCTGTTGTACACTTCACAGGTACATTTGCATCAAGCACATTCAAAAATACGCCTGCCTTAACTGTCCCCAGGATGACACCGGGGTAGGTAGCAAAGTCTTTGCTGAACCATGACTTGTTCATCTTGGCTCGTTTTTAAAAACACAGCAGGGTGACTCCAAGCAGAGTAGGCCTTTTTTTCCAAAAATTGGGCCACACAGACACCTCTTTAGTGACAGCACTTGTGCCCCAGTTGCAAACTTGACAGATACATTTGCATCAAGCACATTCCAAATCTACAAGCATTTACTCTCCCCAGGATGACACAGGGGTAGTAAAGTCCTTGCGGATCCATGACTTGTTCATCAGGATGAACGTTAGTCTGTCCACATTGTCACTGGACAGATGCGTGCGCTTATCTGTCACCACACACCCAGCAGCACTGAAGACACGTTCTGAGACACTGCTGGCAGCTGGACACGACAAGATCTCCAAGGCGTAAGTGGCGAGCTCAGGCGATTTTTCAAGATTTGAAGCCCAAAATGAGCAAGGCTCCATTTGCAAAGTCATGGCATTGATGTTCATTTGGAGATACTCCTGTATCATCATTTGGAGATACTCCTGTATCATCCTTTCCAGCCATTGACTATGTGTCCGACTTCTTGTCTCTGTTGGCCTTGCAAAGGATGGTCTAAAAAAATTATGAAACGATTCAATAAAATTGCTGTTACCAGCAACAGATACGGTGCTGCTGGTACGGTTAGACTGTTGATGACGAGACCGTCCCATGTTTGTCAAGTTACAACTGGGAGATTCACTCCGTGCACCACGGGTGTTTTGTGGAAAAGCCGAGCTAAGATTGGGTAACAGCTTCTGCTGATACTCCTGCATACGTGCATCCCTTTCTATGGCTGGAATTATTTCACAAAATTTGGACTTGTACCGGGGATCTAATAGTGTGGCAACCCAGTAGTCATCATCACTTCTAATTTTGACAATCAGAGGGTCATGTTGTAGATAGTGCAGCAAGAAGGCGCTCATGTGTCTTGCGCATCCATGCGGACCAAGTCCTTGCTGTGTTTGTGGCATAGAGGTGCTAACCGTTCTTTCTTCCTCTGACATCTCCCCCCAACCTCTTTCAACTGAAATGTGACCAAGGTCTCCCTCATCTGCTGAGTCTTCCATGTCCATGGACAGTTCGTCCTCCATTTCTTCATGTTCTCCTGCACCTTCCTCAACATTTTGCCTGCTACCATGCGCCCTTGTTAATCCTTCTCCCCCATCATCCCATGCCTGCCGCCTTGGTGATGATGAACGTCTGGACCTTGGTGATGTTGTTATCCCTTGCGCATATGAATCCTCATGTACTTCCTCCCCTTCCTGTTGAACCACACCCTGACTCAGAATAGTGTTTAGCGTGTGCTCCAGCATGAAAATGACTGGAATTGTCATGCTGATAATGGCATTGTCAGCGCTAAACATATTCGTCGCCATGTCGAAACTGTGCAGAAGGGTGCATAGGTCCTTGATCTGAGACCATTCCATCAGGGTGATCTGCCCTGATATTGGCCCAGGCTATACGTCATGACGTATTGCACCAGTGCTCGGCGGTGCTGCCACAGTCGCTGTAACATGTGGAGAGTCGAATTCCAGCGTGTTGGTACATTGCATTTCAGGCGATGAACCGGCAGGCCGAAAGACTTCTGGAGCGATGCAAGTCGCTCAGCTGCGGCGGTTGAACGGTGGAAGAGAACAGACAGTTTTCGTGCCCTGTGCAAAAGGCCATCTAGGCCAGGATAGCGTGTTAAAAATTGCTGGACAACAAGGTTCAACATGGGAGCCATACAAGGCACGTGTGTCACCTTGCCCAGGCGAAGGGCCGCACCCAGGTTTGCAGCATTGTCGCACACGGCCTTACCAGGCTGCAGGTTGAGTGGAGACAACCATTTATTAAACTCGGACCGCAGAGCTGACCACAACTCCTCAGCTGTGTGACTCTTATTTCCAAGACATTTCAAGCTAAAGACTACCTAATGCCGTTCACTCTGCTGCCAGCATAGTAATGAGGTGTGCGTGATTCCTTGTGCTCAGTTACAACGTTGGTGGCCTGACCAGGCAGGCTTAGGGCAGAGGTGGAGGACTAAGATGAGGTTGAGGAGGCAGAAGCGTTGGAGGAACTTATACATACAGAGGATTGACGCACAAGTCGTGGGGATGGCAAGACTTGTTCAGCAGACCCTTCTCCATCTATCACCATAGTTACCCAGTGCCCAGTCAGCAACATGTAACGCCCCTGTCCATGCTTACTGGTCCAAGTATCGGTGGTGAAATGCACCCGTTCACACACAGAGTTTGTCAAGGAAGCGGTGATGTTGTGTGCAACATGCTGGTGTAGCACAAGCACACCTTTCTTAGAGAAGTAGTGGCGACTGGGCATCTGGTACTGGGGCAAAGCGATGGACATGAGGTCTCGAAAATCCTGTGTGTCCACCAGGCTAAAAGGCAGCATTTCGGTAGCCAAGAGCTTGCAGAGTGATAACGTCAACCTCTTAGCTTTGTCATGGGTCGCAGGAAATGGCCTTTTATTTGTCCACATCTGAGGGACAGAGATCTGGCTGCTGTGTGTAGACGGTGGTGAGTAGTGTGTCCCTGGAAAAATGCAGGTTTGTGAGGAAAGTGCAGGCGTAGACATGATGTTGCCTTCATCCAACATTGGTGCTATCGATGTCTGAGAGAGCTGTACACCAGCACTTGTGTTACGGGGGGCTGTCTGATAATAACCGAAAGGAGTATCAGACAGTCAGGGTCCACCGTGCAAAGACTTTGCTGCAGACTATGGCAGAGTTCAATACCTCTGTTAACTCACAGAAGGATATAATAAGTAAGTAAAGCAATTCCTCCCTTGCTTGGAGGGTGTGTGGAATGATCTCTGTTAATAATCACAGAGACAAAGGCAATGTGTGCGAAATGGCACCTACCTAGGTCCGCTCTTCTAGTGGTGCAAAAGAGACGAACAGCAGCGTAAGCCGCACAAAGCTCCTACCTGCGTTCGCTCCACTAGTGTGCGAGGACACGAACCACTAGATATGGCACCTGCCTAGGTCCGCTCTTCTAGTGGTGCAAAAGAGACGAACAGCAGCGCAAGCCGCACAAAGCTCCTACCTCTGTTCGCTCCCCTAGTGTGCGAGGATACAAACAACTGCCAGACGCAGTATAAGGAACGTTACCCTAGCGGCAACGTCCACCTACGAGTAGAATCACAAGGCCCAGCCAGACCATGTGCCTCAGGCACCTGCCTATGTCCGCTCCACTAAGAGGTAAGGATACGGACAGCAGCCGAAGCTGTAAGGTATAAGAACGCTACCCTGCCGGTAGCGCTCACCTAGCATAGACAGAGGAATGCCTAGAGGAACGCGCACAGAGCGTCTACTCATATGCATGAACCAAGAGGACTGAGCACCATGCGGCATGTGTCAGGGTCTTATATAGACTCTGTGCCTCATCCAAGATGGAGGACACCAGAGCCAATCCGCTGCCGGAACGACAGGAGTGACGTCATGCTGGCCTATCACCGAGCAAGACGTCACAAGCACATGACCAGCGACCAATCGGCATAGAAGGTGTCAGAGACATGTGACCTCGTGTCAGCGATGATGTCACCCGCACATGTGCAATGGCTCCAAGATTGGACTTAGTCTCCGGCGCTCGCACATGTGCAGTAGCAAGAAATCTGGACTTAGTCTCCAGCGCTCGCACATGTGCAGTAGCAAGAAATCTGGACTTAGTCTCCAGCGCTCGCACATGTGCAGTAGCAAGAAATCTGGACTTAGTCTCCAGCGCTCGCACATGTGCAGTAGCAAGAAATCTGGACATAGTCTCCAGTGCTCGCAGCAACCGTAACAGTACCTCCCCCTCAAGGGTCCCCCTCCCGGCGACGCAGGTAATCGGCAACTAAGTCGGGAGCATGGACAGCCTCCTCAGGCTCCCAAGAGCGATGTTCCGGGCCATAGCCCTCCCAATCTATCAAGAAGAACCTGCGCCCTCTAACCATCTTAGAACCAACTATGGCTCGTACCTCATAGCTAGAGTGAGAGGAATCAGAGGCAGGAGAGTGCACTTCACGAGCGTGAGGTAAAATAGCCGGCTTTAGCAGTGAGACATGGAATTTGTCATGAATCCTAAGATGGACAGGTAACTTCAATTGATAGACTACAGGATTTACCTGTCGAAGAACCTCATAAGGACCCAGGAAGCGAGGAGCAAATTTGACAGAGCTCACTCTAAGTCTCACGTGTTTTGCAGAGAGCCACACAAAGTCCCCTGGAGAAAAGACAGGAGCCGGGCGACGAAACCGATCGGACACCGTCTTCATACGGTCCTTAGCTGCTTGGATCGACTCTTGAGTCCGATCCCAAACCTCTCTGGCATTAGTTGCCCAGTCGGCCACAAGAGGAGGAGGTGCAGCAGCGGGAAACGGTACCGGTACCCTAGGGTGTTGCCCATTATTGAGTACAAACGGTGTCTGCCCAGTGGCCTCAGCCAGCGAATTGTTAAGGGCAAATTCTGCCCAGGGTAGGAGGGAGGACCAGTTATCGTGGTTCTCAGCAACAAAGTGTCGAAGGTATATAATCATAGATTGATTGGTACGTTCAACCAAACCATTAGTCTCCGGATGGTATGCCGAAGAGAGATTCAACTCAATTTGCAGAAGGCTACAAAGATCTCGCCAGAAACGGGAAGTAAATTGCGGGCCTCTATCACAAATGATACGATCTGGCATCCCGTGAAGCCTAAAGACATGCTTGAGGAATAGTTTGGCTAGTACCCTGGAAGATGGGATTCTCGATAACGGTACGAGATGAACCATCCGGGAGAAATGGTCCGTAATGACCCACACAAATCTATGTCCCTGTGAACATGGAAGATCACCCACAAAGTCCATGCCTACCACCTCCCATGGTCTATCTGGCACTGGTAAAGGATGCAAGAGCCCAGCCGGTCTCTGCCGTAATGGACGGTTGCGAGCACACGAGTAGCAGAAACCGACATATCTCTTGACGTGGCTGGCTAAGTGTGGCCACCAATACCACCTCTCCAGTAACTCTCGTGTCCGCCTAATACCAAAATGCCCACCCACCTTTGAGGTGTGGGCCCATGACAGTATATCATTCTGTCGATCAGGCGGCACAAAGGTCTTGCCCGGTGGGATTTGGTCTAACGTCACAGGGGAGAGCGTATGAAAAACCCTGGAGGGAAGGATAAGACGAGGTTCGTCAATGTCTTCCTGGGTAGAAAGCATAGAGCGAGACAGGGCGTCTGCCTTGTTATTCTTACTCCCAGACAGATAGTTGATGGAGAAGTGAAAGCGGGAGAAAAACAAGGACCAGCGGGCTTGGCGAGGATTCAGACGCTGAGCGGTTTGTAAGTACGTCAGATTCTTATGGTCTGTATAGACCTGGAAAGGATGTTTCGCTCCTTCCAGCAAGTGACGCCACTCCTCCAAGGCTAATCTCAAGGCGAGCAGTTCCCTATCCCCAATGGTATAGTTTCTCTCTGCCGGTGAAAAGGTTTTAGCAAAGAAGAAACACGGCCTTTTTCTACCTGCACCGTTCTTTTGATACAAGACCGCACCAGCACCCACTGAAGAGGCATCAACCTCTAAGAGGAAGGGCTTATTCTCATCGGGTCTTTGAAGAACGGGAGCAGTTGAAAAGTGTCTTTTTACTGCCTCAAAAGCCTGAGATGTCTCAGTAGACCAGGCTTTGGGATTAGCACCTTTCTTAGTCAAGGCCACCAAAGGAGCCACCAAAGTAGAAAAATGGGGTATGAACTGCCTGTAATAATTTATGAATCCTAAGAAGCGTTGCACCGCCTTCAAGGAATGAGGTTCGGACCATTGCAGGACAGCAGAGAGCTTCGCAGGATCCATAGCCAGACCCTCTTGTGAGATAATGTAACCCAAAAAAGCCAATGAGGACTGCTCGAATATACATTTCTCGAGTTTAGCAAACAATGAGTGCTCCCTTAAACGGGAAAGGACACGAACGACATCCTGACGATGAGTCTCCAGATCAGGAGAAAAAATCAGGATGTCGTCCAGATACACCACGACGGAGGATAACAGTAAATCCCTGAACACATCGTTTACGAAGTCCTGAAATACTGCGGGTGCATTACATAACCCAAAAGGCATGACGAGGTATTCATAGTGACCGTCTCGGGTGTTAAAAGCGGTCTTCCATTCGTCACCCTCTCGAATTCGTACCAAGTTATACGCACCCCGCAGATCCAACTTCGTAAAAACTTGAGCTCCTCTCAGTCTGTCAAAGAGCTCCGAAATTAAAGGTAATGGGTATTTGTTCTTTATTGTGATTGCGTTGAGACCCCTGTAATCTATGCAGGGACGCAAATCACCCTCTTTCTTCCGAACAAAGAAAAACCCAGCTCCCGCGGGAGAGACAGACTTACGAATGAACCCCTTCTCTAAACTCTCTCTTATATAGGTCGACATGGCCTCCGACTCAGGTATCGACAGGGGGTAAACCCTGCCTTTAGGTGGAACCGAACCTGGGATAAGGTCTATGGCACAGACATACGGCCTATGGGGTGGAAGAACCTCAGCACCCTGTTTGGAGAACACGTCAGCGAAATCCAAATAGGGTGTAGGTATGGGAGAGAGATCAGTTGATGCAACCGCAACGACCTTAGGTGGTAAGGGAAGACATCGGGACTGACATTTCGAACCCCAACTAATAATGCTGTCAGACTCCCAGTCAATGTGAGGAGCATGAGTCCGAAGCCATGGAAGACCCAGAAGGACGTCGTCTATACCCTCAGGCAAAACAAGAAAAGAAATCTCCTCTATGTGACCCTGAGACAGGGAAAGGCGCAAGGGAACTGTCCTCAATGTAATGGAGTCAGACAACATAGTTCCATTAACAACACGGACAGGAATAGGCGCCTCTAACATGATAGAGGGAATATTGTGTCCCTTTACAAATCCTGAGGACACAAAAATCCCGTCAGCTCCGGAATCCACAAAAGCCATAATAGGCCATGTATTCTCAGATAACGAGAGCTGACCTGGGATACAACACTTAGAGGGTGCAGAAGACGTCTCTAGTAACCCCCCTCTAATGGTTACTAGGCCAGGGAGTTTCCCTGACGACTAGGACACTTGTTGGCATAGTGCCCAGCCTGACGACATACGTAACATATAGGAGGACCAGACTTGCGTAGTCTGGAGAACGTATGACCTAACTCCATAGGAGTGGGAGATGTTTCAGATGCTGAGGAAGATGGTAGTGGACCCTCAACAACTGGAATAGCCCGATGCTTAGGGCGTGAGGAAGAGACCTCGAGTCTACGTTCCTTATGGCGTACATCGATCCTCGTTGCTACTGTGATCAAGTCCTCCAGAGAAGCAGGGACCTCACGAGTAGCAAGGGCATCCTTGACATAGCCTGCCAACCCTCTCCAGAAGATAGGAATCAACACCTTCTCTGGCCAATCTAGTTCTGCCACCAGAGTTCTAAAAGCAATGGCATAAGAACTAGTGGATAACGAACCCTGAGATAGATCTAACAGTCTCAAGGCCGCATCATGGGTAACCTGCGGACCCATGAATACCGCCTTAAGAGCATCAAGAAAGTCTTGATGTCTCAGAGTAACCACATCAGAGCGCTCCCATAGGGGAGTCGCCCATTCTAAGGCTTTGTCCTGAAGTAAGGAGATGATAAAGCCTACTCTGGACCTCTCCGTAGAGAAGCGAGAAGAGTTGACCTCTAGGTGTATCTGACACTGACTAATGAAACCACGACATGATCTGGCATCGCCAGAATATCTGTTTGGCAGAGCAAGTCGAGGATCATGTGCAGATGTCACCATGGTCTGAGGTTTATCCTCTATACTCTTGAGCCGTGACTCAAGTACTTGTATGTAACGGTGTAACTGCTGATATTCTGCCATAACTGCCAGACCCTTGGCTCAGTCCTAATGTTACGGGGGGGCTGTCTGATAATAACCGAAAGGAGTATCAGACAGTCAGGGTCCACCGTGCAAAGACTTTGCTGCAGACTATGGCAGAGTGCAATACCTCTGTTAACTCACAGAAGGATATAATAAGTAAGTAAAGCAATTCCTCCCTTACTTGGAGGGTGTGTGGAATGATCTCTGTTAATAATCACAGAGACAAAGGCAATGTGTGCGAAATGGCACCTACCTAGGTCCGCTCTTCTAGTGGTGCAAAAGAGACGAACAGCAGCGTAAGCCGCACAAAGCTCCTACCTGCGTTCGCTCCACTAGTGTGCGAGGACACGAACCACTAGATATGGCACCTGCCTAGGTCCGCTCTTCTAGTGGTGCAAAAGAGACGAACAGCAGCGTAAGCCGCACAAAGCTCCTACCTCTGTTCGCTCCCCTAGTGTGCGAGGATACGAACAACTGCCAGACGCAGTATAAGGAACGTTACCCTAGCGGCAACGTCCACCTACGAGTAGAATCACAAGGCCCAGCCAGACCATGTGCCTCAGGCACCTGCCTATGTCCGCTCCACTAAGAGGTAAGGATACGGACAGCAGCCGAAGCTGTAAGGTATAAGAACGCTACCCTGCCGGTAGCGCTCACCTAGCATAGACAGAGGAATGCCTAGAGGAACGCGCACAGAGCGTCTACTCATATGCATGAACCAAGAGGACTGAGCACCATGCGGCATGTGTCAGGGTCTTATATAGACTCTGTGCATCATCCAAGATGGAGGACACCAGAGCCAATCCGCTGCCGGAACGACAGGAGTGACGTCATGCTGGCCTATCACCGAGCAAGACGTCACAAGCACATGACCAGCGACCAATCGGCATAGAAGGTGTCAGAGACATGTGACCTCGTGTCAGCGATGATGTCATCCGCACATGTGCAATGGCTCCAAGATTGGACTTAGTCTCCGGCGCTCGCACATGTGCAGTAGCAAGAAATCTGGACTTAGTCTCCAGCGCTCGCACATGTGCAGTAGCAGGAAATCTGGACTTAGTCTCCAGCGCTCGCACATGTGCAGTAGCAAGAAATCTGGACTTAGTCTCCAGCGGTCGCACATGTGCAGTAGCAAGAAATCTGGACATAGTCTCCAGTGCTCGCAGCAACCGTAACAACTTGTTTCCCCTTCCAAACCAACTGACGACCTACCAAGCAAACTGCCTGTTGCGATTACAGTGGTGGAAGGTGTGCGTTGAAAACCAGGTATGACAGCTGTCCCCACAGTCATAGAAGATGAAGAGCGCGCAGATGCACTGGAAGGGGCAGGCGGTGGTTGACCCCCTATGCTAGGCCACATTGGAGTACAGTGAGCTTCCCACTGGGAATTATGCTTGGTAGTTATGTGACGATTCATGGAAGAAGTTGTCAAACTGGTGAGCTTTTTGCCTCTTATAGATTCCTGACAAATTTTACAGATCACATGATTTGGGAGATCCTTTGCAAGGTCAAAAAAGGACCAGGCTAGGCAAGGGTTAGAGGACATGCGACCTGCAGAGCCACCCCGACTTGTGCTCAGAGGCAGAGTGGTACTGAGGAGGCAGTTGTAGACGTGCTACCAGTACTCCGACACTGTCCAGGAAGGAAAAAGGTAACTTCGTCATCAGTTGCATCCTCCTCCAATGCCTCTGTTGACCTCCTCAAGTGCCTAGTGTGGGTTGACAGTAAGTTGGACAGTAAGTGGGATCTAGACTTTCATCATCAAGCGTTGTGTTTGCACTCCCCTCGCCCTCAGACCTAGCCTCTTCCTGCCCTGACCGAATGTTGTCATCCCAATCTGGTATTTGCATCTCATCGTCATTAGTATTTTCCTCATTTTGTCCACCAAGAGGTGTTACAGTTTGGGAATGAGGGTCTATATTATGCTCATAAACTTGGTCATCAGGACCTGAATCTGAGTCACAAAGCTTCTGGGCATCACTGCAGACCATTTCCTGGTCTGTACTCACTGTAGCTTGGGAGCAGACCTCTGATTCCCAGGCTATAAGGTGACTGAACAGCTCTGCAGACTCAGCAATCTCTGTTACACCATACTGTGCAGGGCGGGTGGAGACTTGAGAGCTGGGAGAAAGCAAGTGCGATTGGGATGACAACTCAGGACTGTTTTTTTTTTTTGATGTGGTAGTTGAGGTGGAGAGGAGGGCGCTTGTTGGAGCACTTGAGATCCATTCAAGCATGTTCTTTTTTTGTGCATCATCTACCTTTCTTACAGTTTTTCGGGTCCGTAAAAAAGGGAGCACATCGAATTGTCCACGGAAAGTAGTAGACATCTTACTTTTGCTGGAAGATGGCTTTTCTTCAGCAGATGTTAATGTAGCTTTGCAACCTTCCCCACGGACACAAACTTTTTTTCCTTTTCCAACACGCCTGTTCCCCTTTCCACCAGCATCTGACCTTTTGCCACTCATTTTGTTAGCGACAAGATTAGCCACTTAAAATGTGGTAGCAAAAATTGAGAGGTGGTGTATATTGCAGAGGTGGTCTAGCTTTATTGACAGCTAAAGAACCAACACTTACTATCCCTGACAATGAAACTATGGCCCTAAAACTGGCAGCACTGTTTGCTATAAGAATAGTGTAGCAAAATGTGCATGAGGGTTGAATGCAGAGGTGCTGGGACTTGCTTGGCACCAGTGGGACACTAAATTAGTATAGCAGACGCTTTTTGGATGCCACTTATGTTCAGCACTGTTTGCTTTAAGAATTGTGTAGCAAAATTTGCATGAGGGTTGAATGCAGAGGTGGTGGGACTTGCTTGGCACAAGTGGGAGACTAAATTAGTATAGCAGACACTTTGTGGTTGCCACTAATTTTCAGCACTGTTTGCTATAAAAATAGCGTAGGAAAATGTGCATGAGGGTAGAATGCAGAGGTGCTGGAAATTGCTTGGCACCAATTGGACAACAATGGAGTATAGCAGCCACTTTTTGGATGCCACTAAGTTTCAGCACTGTTTGCTATAAAAATAGCGTGGCAAAAGTGGGCAGGTGGGTACAGTGGCCGTGTTCTCTGGGTCAGTGGACAGGAAAGGAAGCCTCACTTTCTATCCCTCCTAATGGTGAAATGCAGCAAGGAATTCCCTGAGCTTAGGTACACAGACGCTGTTATCTGAAGCTGTATACAACGTTTCCACGGACCTGCCTGTCACCTATGGCTCTGAGCCCCAGGAAATCAGCCCTGAAAAGGGCTGAAATAAACTTCTGTCCCTAATATGTAGAGCGCTGTATGTATAGCGTACACAGCCGGAGCGGCGACAGGCGCTGCGTGAGTGGTGACTGTCGCCTACACGCAGAAAGCAGATAATGGCGCCGTGAGGGAAAATGGTCGTATTTATAATGCAAGTACATGTGACATTCACAGCCTATGACACATGCCCTTGCTTGTCTGGCAAAAAAGATCACTTAGCTGTGTGTGTGTGTCTGTTGTTGGCTGACATGCTGGCCCGCCCCACTGCACGCGCGCTTAGGGAAAAAAAAAAAATGGCGATCGCCAATATCCCAGCAGCACTGATCTAAACGCGCCCCCCCCCCCGCACACTATATGCTGAAATTTGATAATAGTGTGAATCACAGAGTGACTCACACTATTACAGTGAAAAGCCAGCCAGTAACTAGCTAGGCTTTTTGCTGATCGAACCGTTCTCGAATGTAACTCAAGCTGTCCAGCTTTTAGCAAAAAGTTCGCATTCGAGTTCGATCTCGAGCACCCCCAAAATCACTCGAACATGAAATTGGCGAACCTCGAACATCGCTCAACTCTACTTGCTAGGCAATTTCTCCCTGAGCCAATGATACCTCATATGTGGTCAAGATTTGCTGTTTGGGCACATTGCAGAGCTTGGAAAGGAAAGATCATTTTTTAACCCTTTCACAACCTTGGAAGTACCTATATGTCCTGGAAGGGAAGTAGTTACCAACCTACGACATACAGTCGTATGAAAAAGTTTGGGCACCCCTATTAATGTTAACCTTTTTTCTTTATAACAATTAGGGTTTTTGCAACAGCTATTTCAGTTTCATATATCTAATAAATGATGGACTGAGTAATATTTCTGAATTGAAATGAGGTTTATTGTACTAACAGAAAATGTGCAATCCGCATTTAAGCAAAATTTGACAGGTGCATAAGTATGGGCACCCTTATCAATTTCTTGTTTTGAACACTCCTAACTACTTTTTACTGACTTACTGAAGCACTAAATTGGTTTTGTAACCTCATTGAGCTTTGAGTTTCATAGGCAGGTGTATCCAATCATGAGAAAAGGTATTTAAGGTGGCCAATTGCAAGTAGTTCTCCTATTTGAATCTCCTATGAAGAGTGGCATCATGGGCTCCTCAAAACAACTCTCAAATGATCTGAAAACAAAGATTATTCAACATAGTTGTTCAGGGGAAGGATACAAAAAGTTGTCTCAGAGATGTAAACTGTCAGTTTCCACTGTGAGGAACATAGTAAGGAAATGGAAGAACACAGGTACAGTTCTTGTTAAGCCCAGAAGTGGCAGGCCAAGAAAAATATCAGAAAGGCAGAGAAGAATAGTGAGAACAGTCAAGGACAATCCACAGACCACCTCCAAAGACCTGCAGCATCATCTTACTGCAGATGGTGTCAATGTGCATCGGTCAACAATAAAGCGCACGTTGCACAAGGAGAAGCTGTATGGGAGAGTGATGCAAAAGAAGCTGTTTCTTCAAGCACACCACAAACAGAGTCGCCTGAGGTATGCAAAAGCACATTTGGACAAGCCAGTTACATTTTGTAACAAGGTCCTGTGGACTAATGAAACAAAGATTGAGTTGTTTGGTCATACAAAAAGGCGTTATGCATGGAGGCAAAAAACACGGCATTCCAAGAAAAGCACTTGCTACCCACAGTAAAATTTGGTGGAGGTTCCATCATGCTTTGGGGCTGTGTGGCCAATGTCGGCACCGGGAATCTTGTTAAAGTTGAGGGTCGCATGGATTTAACTCAGTATCAGCAGATTCTTGACAATAATGTGCAAGAATCAGTGACAAAGTTGAAGTTACACAGGGGATGGATATTTCAGAAAGACAATGATCCAAAGCACCGCTCCAAATCTACTCAGGCATTCATGCAGAGGAACAATTACAATGTTCTGGAATGGCCATCCCAGTCCCCAGACCCGAATATCATTGAACATCTGTGGGATGATTGAAGCGTGCTGTCCATGCTCGGCGACCATCAAACTTAACTGAACTGGAATTGTTTTGTTTACAGGAATGGTCAAAAATACCTTCATCCAGGATCCAGGAACTCCTTAAAAGCTACAGGAAGCAACTAGAGGCTGTTATTTTTGCAAAAGGAGGATCTACAAAATATTAATGCCACTTTTATGTTGAGGTGCCCATACTTATGCACCTGTCAAATTTAGTTTAAATGCAGATTGCACATTTTCTGTTAGTACAATAAACCTAATTTCAGTCCAGAAATATTACTCAGTCCATCAGTTATAAGATATATCAAACTGAAATAGCTGTTGCAAAAACCCAAATTGTTATAAAGAAAAAAGGTTTACATTAATAGGGGTGCCCAAACTTTTTCATATGACTGTATATAGTTGAAACCAGACGTTTACATACACTATCTAAAAATTTACATCTCCATGTTTTTCTCTCTATCTGACATGAAATCAGAATAAACCTTCCTTGTTTTAGGTCAATTAGTAATCAAAATTATTTATATTTGCCAAATGCCAGAATAATGAGAGAGAGAATATTTTAAGGTATTTTATTTACTTTCTGCAAAGTCAAAGGTTTACGTACACAAAGAGTACTATGCCTTTAAACAATATTGGACAGCCCATATTATGATGTCATGTCTTTGGAAGCTTCTGATAGGTTTATTGGCAACATCTGACTTCTGTGGATGTATTTTTATGCACACCTGAAACACACTGCTTCATTGTGTAGCATCATGGGAAAGTCAAAAGAAATCAGCCAAGATCTCAGGAAGACAATTGTGGACTTGCACAATTCTAGTTCATCCTTTTGTGCAATTTCCAGATACCTGAAGGTGCCTCGTTCATCTGTACAAACAATTATATGCAAGTACAAACAAGATGGGTATGTCCAGCCATCATACCACTCAGGAAGGAGATAGATTTTGTGTACCAGAGATGAGCGTGCTTTGGTCATACATGTGCATATCAACCCAAGACCAAAAGCAAAAGACCTTGTGAAGCTGCAAGCAGAAGCTGGTAAGATTGTGTCATTATCTACAGTGCAACGAGTACTGTATCAACATAGGTTGAAAGGCCGCTCTACCAGAAAGAAGCCATTACTCCAAAAGAAACAAAAAAGCCAGGTTAATGTTTGCAAATGCACACATTTCATTTTTGGAGACATGTCTTGTGGTCTGACAAAACTAAAATTGAATGGTTTGGCCATAATGATCATCGTTACATTTGGAGGAAAAAGGGAGAAACTTTGAAGCCTAAGAACACCATCTCAACTGTGAAACACGGGAGTGGCAGCATCGTGTTGTGAGGTTGTTTTGCTGGTTCACTTCACAAAATAGATGGCGTCATGAGGAAAGAAGATTATGTAGCAATACTGAAGCATAATGACAGGAGCGTAAATAGAGTATGCAAAATATTCTAGGGAAATCTGTGCTCCAAAATGAAATGGCACTCCTTCCCTCCCGAGCCTTGTGGTATGGCCAAACAGTACTGTACAGTTACTTGTGGGGTATTGCCTCATTCATGTCTTACATATTCCCCTTGTGAAAATTGGAAATATGGATTTAAAACAACATTTTAGTAAAAATGTAATTATTTTTTGGTTGTTGCCCAATAGTAAAACATTTTGTGAGACACCTGAAGTGTCACTATGCTCACTTCACCCTTCAATGAATTCATTAAGGGGTGCAGTTTTTCGGGGGATTTATGCTGTTATGGCACCTCAGGGACAATGTGATATGGCACCTGTAAACCATTCCAACTAAATCTGAACTATAATATTGTGCTCCTTCCCTTCTTCACTTTATACTGTACCTCAAAAGTAATTTGGCATACTGAGGAGCACTTGCAAAAGAAATGTTATGTTCCATTATCTCCTGTTACCCTAATAGATTTGAAAAATTTGTGGTGAAAGCAACTTTTTCGTGGTTAAAAATTTATTTTTTTACTTTTCACTCCTCAGTGTTATAAAATTCTGTGAAGCACCTGGCAGTTCAACGTGCTCACTAAACATCTAGATAAATTCCTTGAGGGGACTAGTTTCCAAAAGGTAGTTAGTTGTGGGGGAAGCTCCACTGTTTGGGCACATCAGGGGCTCTCCAAATGCAACATGGTGTCCACTAACATTTCCAGCCAATTTTACATTTTAAAATTCAAATAGTGCTCCTTCCCTTGTAAGCCCTGCCAAGCTCCCAAATAGTGATGGGCAGACTCGCAGCTACCTGGAATCAGCGGGTCCAACCAGATTAAAAAACCCCAGTTCAGGCCCAGAATTGATCCGGATATCTGGTCAGACACTAGTCCCCATATAAGTCTTTGGGGACCAGAATCCGGTGGTTTAAAATGGTGGTAGAAGGGGTAGAGGGAATGGAGCAGGCATGTTATACTTACCGAGTCTTCACATGACTCTAACCCTACTTCTGGGGTCGCTCATTATTCTTAATATATATTCACTGCATCCCCCGCCCACCAGAAGTCCCTAAGTCTTTGATTGATTGCAGTCATACGTGCCCACAGCCAGTGTGACTGCGTGTCTGACTATAACTGATCAGAAGAGCTGTGTGTGAATCTCTATTGCTGTAAAAATAAATTAAAAAAATAGCGTTGGGTCCCCCTGTATTATAATACCCAGCAGAGATAAAGCATACGGCTACAGGTTCCAGACCCTATTCGTGTCTTATCTTGGCTGTGTATCAAAATAAGAGGAACTGCATGTGGCTTTTTTTTTAATACAAAAAAAATTAAAGAAATAATTTTAAAAATTGGCATGCAGTCCCCTCCAATTTTGATACCTAACCATGATAAAGTTTACAGCTGGGAGCTTGTATTCTCAGGCTGTGGAGGCCCATGATCCCCCAGCCTAAATATAGCAGTCCGCAGTCACACAGGATTGTCACATCCATTAAATGTGATAATCCCGGAACTTTACCCGACTCATCCCAATTGCCCTGGTGCAATTGGGGTAATATGCACATGTTTAATATCATATCACTGCGCAATTTAAGTGATAAAACCAATTTATTCTTCAGGTCAGTAAAGTTACAGTAATACCAGATATACAGTATATCGCTTTTTTTTGCTTTTAAAATTTTACATTAAGTTGTTTTTGTTGTATCTCCATATTCTGAGAGCTGTAACTTTTATCATTTTTTGACAAATGAGCTATATTTCGGCTTCTGTTTTGTAACAGGGTTTGACGTTTTTATTTTGTAGAAGGGGAAATGTTTGTCATTAACCTTTTTTAACCTCAGTCAGAATGGGGGAGTCTTCAACCCCTAGCTATACACACCCCCACGACATCACAGTTTATAGCTAATGGTAGGGGAGATGAATCTTTGTCACAAGGCCCCTATGTAATCTGTCCTCATACCCTGTGAGGTCTCTCTTTCTTTGGCGGCACACAAGGAGCAACATGGATGTGTGACTAACATGGCTGAGTACACCTTCTTAAAGGCATAGATAGTATCATATTGTTGGGTGGGCTGTAACTGTGTGAGTGCCAGAGTGGGTGGTATGTAACTTGGTTTTATAGTAAAGTATTTACTGGTGTTTTATTGTATTGTATGTGTATATAATTTAGTATATGCTTTTCTTAGTGTTACATGTGCTAGTATTATATAGTGTATTACACGTAGTCTTGTTACTGAATAATAAAGTTGTTTTATTATTATTACAACAAAGTCTGCGCGTGTTTGGGATCCACCAGGTAGAAAGCAGTCAAGCAGTAGTCACAGAGGAATTATATCCTTGGGAATATATACAGTATATATGTGATATTGGGAATAGATCCTTTGTGCAGGAAGACAGGAATAAGTATTCGTTTCCCGTCTTTTTCCCCCCTTCCACAAAGGCAAGCTAGCCTTTTGCACAGTGGCAGGATTATGTCCCCCTTTTACAATAGAAGGCTTCTTACACATTTTTACCATTTTTTTTTTTACATATGACATTTTTATCACTTTTCATTCATTTTTTTATGTCAGTATGAAAAAGCCACATATTTTGTGTGTTTTTTAGTATTTGTTTTACGGTGTTGGGTGTAAGGAAAAAATAACATGCCAGTTTTATAGTTTGGGACATTCCAGACTCGTCGATTCCAGTTATGTGTACATTTTTTTATTCATTTTTGTTTTAACACAATGGTTGTGCTTTTAGTGGCGAGATGGTTTTTGTGATTTTAATTTTGTGATTACTTCTAAAACCGGTAGATGCAGATGCCCGCTGATGTCAGCTGTTATGTACTGTTGTCACCCATGGGATTTTCAACCATGGAGAGGTGCTGTACATTTATTCCCGAACGCCATTTAAAAATGGTCATTAGGTTATAAGGTCCCTTGACGGCCGCCGTTTTAAGATGGCGATGCATAATGGCGATTCTTAAGGGGTTAAGTGACTCAATATAATAATTTTGCTTTACATGTAAATATACAGTTAGGATTTTGGATGTTTGCACACAACCCATATGTGTTGAACATTCTTTTATTGACTATGTCTGCCTTCTAAATAAATGAAGCATGGACTCTTTTAGAGACATGAGTTAACAGTCTCATTATCCATGAACATGCTCCAAAATAAATATACCTTTATGGATGTGTAATTTGTAACTGCTACTTTATTTTGTCATGTTATATTTAGCTAATCCTGGGTAAAGGACAAAAGAGGAGCCATGGGCAAACACAAGGTTATTAGAGCATATAGTTGTACTATCATTACGGTTTTTAGTTATTGCTACCGTGTAAATTAAAGCCACCGATTACAGGATTACAGTGTGCTTCATTTTAGTGTGTTCATATGGAATTTCTTAATGCAGATTGTGAAATGGAGCCGCTTTAAAATCCATATAAAAAAGTTTCAATTGCTTTACATAATGTTGGGAATTTATATATACATACAGTACAGACCAAAAGTTTGGACACACCTTCTCATCTCTAGAACAACTGTTAAGAGGAGACTTTGTGCAGCAGGCCTTCATGGTAAAATAGCTGCTAGGAAACCACTGCTAAGGACAGGCAACAAGCAGAAGAGACTTGTTTGGGCTAAAGAACACAAGGAATGGACATTAGACCAGTGGAAATCTGTGTTTTGGTCTGATGAGTCCAAATTTGAGATCTTTGGATCCAACCACCATGTCTTTGTAGAAAAGGTGAACGGATGGACTGTACATGGCTGGTTCCCACCGTCAAGCAAGGAGGAGGAGGTGTGATGGTGTGGGGGTGCTTTGCTGGTGACACTGTTGGGGATTTATTCAAAATTGATGGCATACAGAACCAGCATGCCTACCACAGCATCTTGCTGCGGCATGCTATTCCATCCGGTTTGCGTTTAGTTGGACCATCATTTATTTTTCAACAGGACAATGACCCCAAACACACCTCCAGGCTGTGTAAGGGCTATTTGACTAAGAAGAAGAGTGATGGGGTGCTACGCCAGATGACCTGGTCTCCACAGTCACCAGACCTGAACCTAATTGAGATGGTTTGGGGTGAGCTGGACCGCGGAGCGAAGGCAAAAGGGCCAACAAGTGCTAAGCATCTCTGGGAACTCCTTCAAGACTGTTGGAAAACCATTTCCGGTGACTACCTCTTGAAGCTCATCAAGAGAATGCCAAGAGTGTGCAACGTAGTAATGAGAGCAAAAGGTGGCTACTTTGAAAAACCTAGAATATAAGACATATTTTCAGATGTTTCACACTTTTTTAAGTATTTCATTCCACATGTTTTAATTCATAGTTTTGATGCCTTCAATGTGAATCTACAATTTTGAGAGTCCTGAAAATAAAGAAAACTCTTTAAATGAGAAGGTGTGTCCAAACCTTTGGTCTGTACTGTATATATATTTATATATAGTGACATGCAAAAGTAACTATTATTGTGAAAAGTTAGGCAAGTTGAAGATGAAGTGATTTCTAAAAGGCATAACATTAATGATGACACATTTCCTTTTTATTTTAGACAAAAATTTATGCATTTTCATCTTTTACATTTTTAAATGAATAAAAAAATGAGGCCAATGAAAAATTTGGGCACCCAGCATAGCTATTACCTAGTAGCACCCCTTTTGGCAAGTATCACAACTTATAAACACTTTTTGTAGACAGCCAAGTGTCTTTCAATTCTTGTTTGAGGGATTTTCATCCATTTTTCCTTGGAAAAGTCTTCCAGTTCTGTGAGATTCCTGGGTTGTCTTCTATACACCAATCTTTTGAGGTCTAGCCACAGATTTTCAATGCTGTTCTGATCAGGAGACTGTGAGGGCTACTGTAAAAATGTTACCTTGGTCCTGTTGAGATAGTCTATTGTGAATTTTGACATGTGTTTAGAATCATTATCAATTTGTAGAAGCCATCCTGTTTTCAACATTAGCTTTTTATCAGCAAAATGTTTGTGAAAGCTGCTCATAGGATTGCTAGAGAGGCAATCAGAACCCTGCTTGAATGCAAAAGACCTTCAGAACGATTAGCAGACGATGGAGTTGTGGTACATTGTTCTACTGTTCAGAGACACCTGCACAAATATGGCCTTTATGGAAAATTCATCAGGACAAAACCTCTCCTTAGTCCTCACCATAAAATTAAATGTCAAAAGTATAGAAAAGAACATGTAAAGAAGCCTGATGCATTTTAGAAACACGTCCTGTAGAATGATGAGATTAAACTATAATTCTTTGGTCACAATGATCAGAAATATATGTAAAGAAAAAAGGGCACAGAATTCCAGGAAAAGAATATATTGCCAGCATTAACACTAGAAGTCCCAGAGAGGGGTCATTTAACATTTCTACCTTTGAAACCCAGAGACGGGTTGAATGACCTGAAGGATTTTAGCTAACATCCTATAATCACCGTCTTTTGTTCTGTAATTAAGGCCATTACTGTCACACCACAGGAGGTTGTTGTTTTCCATTGAGTTTAGCCATTTAGTTTCTAGTTAGTTCTATTCA
The DNA here is from genome assembly GCF_048569485.1 of Anomaloglossus baeobatrachus. Taxonomy (NCBI): domain Eukaryota; kingdom Metazoa; phylum Chordata; class Amphibia; order Anura; family Aromobatidae; genus Anomaloglossus; species Anomaloglossus baeobatrachus. The sequence goes on from NC_134358.1 coordinate 390,937,469, forward strand.
GTTTATTGTATGTCATTTGACCCTCTTTTGGGACTTCAGGGGGGAGCTCGAAATTTCTGGGACTTCTAGTGTTAAAGGGTTATTCCCATCTCCAAGATATATTATCCCAATATGTAGTAGATTCAATAATAATACTAATAATAATATCCAATATCCAATTAAAAATGTAGTATAGTTCTTCTGGTTCACCATGTTAAGGGCACTGCAGGACCCTAGGTATCCATCGTTAAGACCACACATATAGTGACAGGTAGTTAGTTAGTTACTCATGGTCATTACCATGGATACCTAAGGTCCTGCAATGCCCTTAACATGAGGTAAGCAACATAGTGAATCAGAATAACTGTATTACATTTCTAATTGGAGGTATTTGCTAATATTATTAATATTGTTATTATTATTATTATTGTTACACCTACTACATATTGGAATAGGACCTTGGAGATGGGAATACCCCTTTAAGGATGGAGTTGGATCAGTCATGCTTCGGAGTTGTGTTGCAGCCAATGGTATGGGGAACATTTCACTGGAACTGGGAAGTATGGATTCCATGACATTTCTACAATTCTTGATGCTAACATTACACTATCTGTAAAAAAGCTGAAGTTGAAAAGAGGATAACTTCTACAAAGGAAAATTATCCTAAACATGTCAAAATCCACAATAGACTACCTCAAAAGGCTCAAGCTGAAGGTTTTACAATGGCCCTCACAGTTCCCTAATCTGAACATCATTGAAAATCTGTGGCTAGAAAGAGCAGTGCATGCAAGATGACCCAGGAATCTCACAAAACTGGAAATGAAAATCTCTCAAACAAGAATTTTACAGACTCTTGGCTGGCTACAAAAAGTGTTTACAAGCTATGATACTTGCAAAGGGGATGCTACTACATACTAACCATGCAGGGTGCCCAAAATTTGCATTCACCCATTTTTCTTTTGTGTTAATTTAAAAATGAAAAAAATGAAAACAATTTTTTTTTGCCTAAAATACAAAGGAAATGTGTCAACTGTAACTTTATGTCTTTTAGAGATCATGTCATCACCAACTTGCTTAGCTGTTAACAATAAGACTAATTTTGACTAGGGGCGCCTAAGCTTTTGTGTAGCACCCCTGAAGCCATCAGGGTGCTACAAGGTTCTGCATCCTCACCAGGATGCAGGGCCTACCCCCTAGGGCCCCGGAAGACCAGTGCCGGTAACACACAAAAACTGCAGGTAATCCCAGTTTTTCCCAACAATCCCCCATACAATGATGCAAGGCTAGAGTCGGACCAATGGATGGCCGCCTAGAGGTGGATCCAGTCCAGTCCACTAGTTGACCAGGTGGGAAGGGCGGACTGAGGACAGAGAGTTAGATAGTCTGAGAGGGTCGAGGAGTGAAAGTAGACCTGAGGAGATGTACTGACGCAGGGTTAACAGTGACCTTGTACCCAGGAGAGTAGTTGCTGGTGGAGTACGGTGGCGTACTCCTAGAACTACGCACTGATGGGGTACAGGACTCTAGGACAGAAAAGAGCTCCAAGCCTACCTTTTAATCCCTTCACAGCGAGGGGACCATCAAGGACCTCGCTGACCCTAAGAATCCGAAGACTCAGTAGCAAAGGGAGAGCCGGGGACAGGACCAGGGACTCCAAACCCACAGGGTTCACGCTACCGTCAGGCGGACAGAAGTGGACAAACCACCGGACGGGGACCCCCAGTTGGTCTACGCCACAGGGACCCATTTACCAGAGACAGGTGCAGGGGAAGAAGGTACCAGATCACTACACTGGCACTGGGACGAAGGGGATCTGTAGGTGAAACCAGCCGGCCTCGAGTAACGAGTTACCATCAACAAGCAGTGAGTAAAAACCAGTTGCACTAAACCTCTGTGGGGACTACCTTCTTCCGACGCCCGTCACATCAGCCATTCTCTTGGGCCCGGTCCTGCTTGCAGAGGGCCTTCCATCCAGGCTGCAATTAACACCAACCCCAGCAGTGACTTTCTGCAGTGGCGGCTCCATATAAGTAGCCGCAACACCGCAAGTGGCGTCACGTATGAACACTAACCTAATCCCCTGTAAATACACCCCATTGCAAAAAGGGCCCAGGGTATGGAACCGGGCAACGGCCACCACAGTGACATTCCCAAGATATACACTGACCGGGACCAAGTACCCCATATGCATGGGCGTGACAACCCTTTTTCCTGGCGTCACAAACAAGATTGAACTGGATCTGGTCAAACCGGGTGACGTGTGCCTTACTTGACTGTGTTTTATGAACTATATTTTATTGCTTGGAAAACCGCCACCATGCTGTGAAAAATAACTGCGCCATAGCAGACCAAAAAGCGTGAAAAGAAACCCCGCCCATGACTCCTGTAAGAGCAGGCGGAAGGGGGCAGTAACCTGACCCGGAAGTTCCTGAGGTATTCCAGTCCCGTGAGAGAGTGGTGAGAAAAAACAAGGGGGACTGGAAGATGCAGTCACCTGGTAGAGGGAATGCAGCGGGGTCTGCCCCGGTAGACCAAGCGAGAGAGAGGCTGTGGAAAGATTAGGCACAAATAGGGTCTTACTCGGTAAACAGGTGCAGGTGAATGCTAATAAAAACACTCACCTGGTCAAGTTGTGCCAGTCACAACCATTTTTCATGAATGTATATAACGTGGAAGGCAGCGGTCCCGCAGCGATAAGCCAATGTTAAAAGTAGGAAGAAAGCAGGTTTAAATTCTGCGCCAAATCACAGAAGTCCAGAAGATATTAGTAAATCCCTTTTTTTATTTTCTCAGGTCTACGCGTTTCAGGGACATATCCGTCCCCTTCCTCAGGATAATGCACAGAGAATACTGTATTCTCTGTGCATTGTCCTGAGGAAGGGGACGGATATGTCCCTGAAACGCGTAGACCTGAGAAAATAAAAAAAGGGATTTACTAACATCTTCTGGACTCCTGTGGTTTGGCATGGAATTTAAACCTGCTTTCTTCCTACTTTTAACACCGGTAGACCAAGCGGCAGTGCCCAGAGCCAGAGCCGGTGCCCGAGCCATAGTACTAATCATGCCGATAACCCTGTTGTATGTCCCTGGAGCGGCGTTCCTGCCCCAATATGACGGCAAACCGGACGCCTTACCCGGGTTTAAAAAGAAATTATGCACCATGTTGTACATGTATGCAATGACTGGTAAGCAGCGAGCGGCTGTGGTGCTAGGACAGTTAAAGGGTGCAGCAGAGCTGGAAGTAGAAACCTGGTCAGAGGTGGATTGGGAATCTGTGCCCATGATCTTTGAGAAGTTAAAAGCTCCTTTTGAAACCCGCACAGAAGCAGAGCTGCGGATGAACTTTTATAATTGCAGGCAGAGACCCCAGGATAGCATCAGAGACTATGCGTTAAGGTTGCAAGCAGCACTACGGGCCTTGAAACACGTAGACCCCATTGGTGATCCCGCAGGGAACAAGATGATGATTGAACAATTCCTGCAGGGGTTACAATCCGTAGAGGACTGCAAACAATTGTGCCTGTTGGTCCTGGAACACCCAATCATTGACTTTGATGTTTAAAAACATCAAGCTATAAAAGCCCTGCAGGCCCCTGCAACCACAGACTCTGTCTCCCTGTCCTGGCAAGCCAGTACCTTGCCTGTGAGGATGGAACCCCCCTCTTCAACCATGGCAGCAGCTAATGAGCAGGCTGCGCCCCCTGGTGCTCCAACTGACTTGTGTTCCCAGGTACAGCAACTGAGCAAGGACGTTGCTATGATCTTGAAAGTGATGCAGATCAAGCCGGAATCCAAGCCGTTGGAAAAGATCCAGTTAGCTGACTGCCCGGAGGACGTCCCATGGATGCGAGGTAGGAGAATCCCATTGCCCAGAGGGAAGAGCAGCGACCGCTACGAGTCATCTGGACAACCCATCTGCCGTCATTGCAACAAGACCGGCCATTTTGAACGCAGGTGTCCTTTAAACCGGCAAACCCTGGAGCCAAGGGCCAACCCCCAGGATTAAGGAGACAAGGCCCAGCTGACTGGCGAGACCAGAGGACGACCGATTATGTACATCACCCTGGATGGAATTCCCACTTCACTATTGCTGGATACCGGCTCCCAGGTAAACACCATACCATATGTACTGTATAAAAGGTTTTGGTCAGATGCTGAACTTACCCGTCCAGACTCGGGCCTCACTATTTATGCTGTGAATGGACTACCAGTAATTCAAGTTGGGTTAAGGAAGTAACCATAAAATTGGGGAGGGTAGAGTTTAAAAACCAATTCTAATTGTGGTAGAAACTGATGTAAATGAATTAAATTCGCAGGTGATTCTAGGTACCAATGCAATTGAAAACTATTTAGGATACGTGTTGTTTTTGCTTCAACAGATTGCGGAAACTGCAGGTGCTGGATAGCAGAGGGTTCTGCAGAAAGAAATCTGAGTCCTCCTGCAAAAACAACAGGTAAACCTATCTGGTCGGGTTATAGACCCTGGTCCCATTGTGATACCTCCCAGAAGTGAAATGATGATCTGGTGTCGGGCGGCCATAGGCTTAAAAGGGCAGGACTACCAGGCAGTAATGGAGCCCATCTATTCAGAAAATTGGGCCACGGTTAGAGTACCCGTGCAAGTGTTAAATTGTGAAGAGGAGGAAACCAAATTGCCCAGGTATGCCACCATTGCCAAATTTCTCACAGTAACAGATGACTCCATCCAGACAGTGGAATCCCTGGTCCCACCAGAGCCAGCGGAGGTTGACAACCCCCAAAATACAGTTAGAGGATTTGTGCCAAGAGATGCATGTAGGCACTGATTCCACCCCTACACACCAGAAACACTGGGTTTACAGGGTAGTGCAGAAATACGAGTAAGTCTTTAGTAAACACCCACTAGACTTTGGGAGAAACAAAGGGGTACACCATCACATACCCACAGGGAATCACACTCCCATTAAAGAAAGGTACAAACCTATACCACCTAAACATTACCAGTGTGCCAAAGAGATGCTAAGGAACATGATGGAGGCTGGGGTTATCCGAGACAGTTGTAGCGCCTGGGCAGCTCCATTGGTTCTAGTAAAAAAGAAGGATAGCACCATGAGGATGTGCGTGGACTATAGGCAGATCAACCAGATAACACACAAAGATGCCTATCCACTACCCCGTATAGAAGAATCCCTGGCTGCATTGAAAGCTGCTAACTACTTTTCAACCTTAGATCTCACCAGTGGCTATTGGCAAGTCTCCGTCGCAGAAGAGGACAGGGATAAAACTACATTTGCCACCCAATGGGATTATGTGAGTTTAACAGCATGCCCTTTGGACTCTGCAATGCACCAGGAACGTTTCAAAGGCTGATGGAATATTGTCTGGGCCACCGCAACTTCGAGACGGTACTGCTCTACCTAGATGACGTGATTGTCTACTCGAAGACCTACGAGGACCATCTGTAACATCTGGCTGAGGTATTTGAGACACTGTCCAGGTATGGAATGAAGTTGAAAGCATCAAAGTATCACCTGTTGAAATCAAGGGTCCAATACCTTGGACACATTGTCAGTGCAGAGGGAGTGGCACCAGACCCAGAAAAGGGTCAAGAACTGGCCATGACCAACCACTGTCAAGGAAGTCCATCAGTCCCTGGATGACGTCACTAGCTGAGGGCTACAGAAGCCAGTAAGGGGCAAAACAGGAGCACGATCCAACGTGTTTCAAAGGCATTCAGGCCTTACTGGCTTCTGTAGCCCTCAGCGAGTGACGTCACTCAGCTCTACCCTTGTACGCGGTCACTGGAGGAAGTGGTTTTCTGGCCAGAACTCTCCTCCACGTGTACCGCGTTTCACTGCCCACATTAGAGCACCCACTGCTCCCATCAGATCCATGGTGTCTCGAAGCACACCTCTAAGGAAAATCTGTTCCTGTGTATCCAGCGCTTACACAGCTGACTACCACTGCAAGGCAAGTGCACTATACCTGCTTTTCCTGCACCAGGCAGATCTTTAGTCATTTTGTTAAGTCTGGAACTAGTCAGACTATCTTTGTATATTTGTATATTTACAGCCTGTTAATCCTCCTTTGGACACCACATCTAATCCAATCTGGACACTACATATTTGGACACGTCGATCAGACAGCCCCCATATGCCAGGTATTAGCATCACTGTACTATCCTATCTTGTAACAGTATTACCTAATCTTAAAAAACACAAATAAATATATGTTCAGCTCACCACTCTAGAGCAGGTATCTCCAGCCTCTGGTCCGGTGCAAGGAACAAGTGGTTTGGCTTCCACAGCTGAGTAATCAGTACCATCAAGAGGAACAAGGGAGGAGAGAGAATCCAGCACCGATGTAGTAAAATTATTTTCTTTATTCAAAATTCATAAATTAAAAAATCTGACCAAGTGCAGAGTATAAATACGCTTAATGCATTTCGGAGAAGAACAGAGTCCTTATTCATAAGCAATATAATCAGAATGAGTAGCCACGGTGATATATATACCTATACGCCCCTCATCTGAGCCGGATCTATATACATAAACCACAAAATAGTGCTTACTTTATATACAACAAAAAACAATACATTACAAGAGTAATAAAAATACAAACATGCAGGAATATAAAAACAATGTTAGATAAACCACAGTTTCATTATAATATATACGTAATAGATCATAGCATTGATTTGATTCCACTAAATAACATGCATATGGCTTAGAGGTCCAAAGTGCTTGCTTTAAGGCAGATTTCTACCAGTCTCCCTCTCCAGAAGGTCCATTAACCCTTTCCATACCTTGGTAATTATAAGAAAAGCACAAATCCACCATTAGATAAAATCTTACAATTATGTTTTACACGTTGCCATTTCGCATACGATATCATATGCGATTTGCAACGCCCCCATCGTATGTGCAGCACGTTCAATTTGTTGAACGTGCCGCACATACGATTAACCCCCGTCACACGTACTTACCTTCCATGCGACCTCGATGTGGGCGGCGAACGTCCACTTCCTCGAGTGGGAGGGACGTTTGGCGTCACATCAACGTCACGCGGCAGCAGGCCAATAGAAGCGGAGGGGCGGAGCTGAGCGGGACGTAAACATCCCGCCCACCTCCTTCCTTCCGCATTCTGGGCCGGGAGCCGCAGGAGGCAGGTGAGATCTGTTCATCGTTCCCGGGGTGTCACACACTGCGATGTGCGCTACCCCGGGTACGATGAACAAGCTGACGTTCAATTCGTCAGGAATGAATGACGGTTTTTCGTTCAATCGCAATTGCATGTTGCTGTCACACGCTACAACATACCTTACGATGCCGGATGTGCGTCACTTACGACGTGACCCCGCCAACACATCGTAAGATATCTTGTAGCGTGTAAAGCGGGCTTTAAATGTGGCTATTTTTTCACCAAGTTCCCTCTTAAGCCTGCTTTACACCTTACAATTAGGTATGCGATCTCGTATGCGATGTGACACGCCCAGGTCGCATATGCGATCTAATGAGATTGCACGTAGGTCGTTCATTTGCTGTCACACGAGCGTTAGTAGTCTATGTTAAATTGATCAATTTTGTGTGCGATCCTTTAGATCATGTGTTCTGTGACGTATGCATTGGGCACCTTTTTTTTTTTTATTTATTGACTTGACAAGTGTGTGTAATGTGTAGGGATACGTTTTTACTATGTCATCTGCCGTTCAGCTCTGCTACATGGCCGCTGACAGCAGACACAGACAGCCATGTAGCAGCGGTGAATGGCAGATGACAGCAGACAGAGACAGAGCCGCACTGTCAGAATGAACTCGGGTGAACCTCACCCGACTTCATTGTCATGCTGCGGCTCTGTCTGTGTAGCGTCCTGATTAGCGGTCACCAGTGAAGACTCACCGGTGACCGCTAAACCCTGAGTAACTGAATTGAGCAGCCCTCTCTCATATACTCACCGATCCCCGATCCCCGGCGCTGCACGGCGTTCACACTGCTCCGGCGGCTTTTACTGTTTTGAAAAAGCCGTCCGCCCATTAAACAATCTCGTATTCCCTGCTTACCCCGCCCACCGGCGCCTATGATTGGTTACAGTGAGACACGCCCCCCACGCTGAGTGACAGGTGTCACACTGCACCCAATCACAGCAGCCGGTGGGCGTGTCTATACTGTGTAGTGAAATAAATAATTAAATAATTAAAAAAAACGGCGTGCGGTCCCCCCCAATTTTAAAACCAGCCAGATAAAGCCATACGGCTGAAGGCTGGTATTCTCAGGATGGTGAGCTCCACGTTATGGGGAGCCCCCCAGCCTAACAATATCAGTCAGCAGCCGCCCAAAATTGCCGCATACATTATATGCGACAGTTCTGGGACTGTACCCGGCTCTTCCCGATTTGCCCTGGTGCGTTGGCAAATCGGGGTAATAAGGAGTTATTGGCAGCCCATAGCTGCCACTAAATCCTAGATTAATCATGTCAGGCGTCTATGAGACACCTTCCATGATTATTCTGTAAATTACAGTAAATAAACACACGCCCGAAAAAATCCTTTATTGGAAATAAAAAACACAAACACATACCCTGGTTCACCACTTTAATCAGCCCCAAAAAGCCCTCCTTGTCCGGCGTAATCCAGGATAGTCCAGCGTCGCAACCAGCTCTGCTGCATGGAGGTGACTGGAGCTGCAGCAGACACAGCCGCTCCGGTCACCTCCACGCAGCTAATGAAGACAGCAGCGCGATCAGCTGAGCTGTCACTGAGGTTACCCGCTGTCACTGGATCCAGCGGTGGCCGCGGGTAACCTCAGTGACAGCTCAGCTGATCGCGCTACTCACCGCCGCTCCGGTCACCTCCACGCAGCAACTGAGGTGAGTAGCGCGATCAGCTGAGCTGTCACTGAGGTTACCCGCGGCCACCGCTGGATCCAGTGACAGCGGGTAACCTCACTGACAGCTCAGCTGATCGCGCTGCTGTCTTCATTAGCTGCGTGGAGGTGACCGGAGCGGCTGTGTCTGCTGCAGCTCCTGTCACCTCCATGCAGCAGCGCTGGATGCGACGCTGGACCATCCTGGATTACGCCTGACAAGGAGGGCTTTTTGGGGCTGATTAAAGTGGTGAACCAGGGAATGTGTGTGTGTTTTTTATTTCCAATAAAGGATTTTTTCGGGCGTGTGTTTATTTACTGTAATTTACAGATTAATCATGGAAGGTGTCTGATAGACGCCTGACATGATTAATCTAGGACTTATTGGCAGCTATGGGCTGCCAATAACTCCTTATTACCCCGATTTGCCAACGCACCAGGGCAAATCGGGAAGAGCCGGGTACAGTCCCAGAACTGTCGCATATAATGTATGCGGCAATTCTGGGCGGCTGTTGGCTGATATTGTTAGGCTGGGGGGCTCCCCATAACGTGGAGCTCCCCATCCTGAGAATACCAGCCTTCAGCCGTATGGCTTTATCTGGCTGGTTTTAAAATTGGGGGGGACCGCACGCCGTTTTTTTTAATTATTTAATTATTTATTTCACTACACAGTATAGACACGCCCACCGGCTGCTGTGATTGGGTGCAGTGTGACACCTGTCACTCAGCGTGGGGGGCGTGTCTCACTGTAACCAATCATAGGCGCCGGTGGGCGGGGTAAGCAGGGAATACGAGATTGTTTAATGGGCGGCCGGCTTTTTCAAAACAGTAAAAGCCTCCGGAGCAGTGTGAATGCCTTGTAGCGCCGGGGATCGGGGATCGGTGAGTATACGAGAGAGGGGGATAGACTGACATGGACAGAGAGAGAGGGACAGAGATAGTGATGGACTGACAGAGATTAGTGCATGACAGACATTGTGAGGCGCTTCAGAACGCAGCTTTTCAGCTGCGCTCTGAAGCAGAAGTTTTTTAAGCTGCGGTGCAGAGCGCACACCTGCGCACATAGCCTCAGACACCAAAATCGTATGAGGGATGTCACACGTTACAATTCACTAGTTTCGTACTACCAAACGTCCAATGTATGAGGAATAAACGACGTGTATGCGGTCACCGTATTTTCATTCAATATCGATCGCATGTAGGTTTCACACGCAAATACATCACGAACGATACCGGATGTGCGTCACTTACAACTTGACCCCGACGACGGATTGAAAGATCTATTGAAGTGTGTAAAGCAGGCTTTAGATACACTACAAAAAGTGCAATCCAATTCATACACATGGCAGGTCCAGTTGTAAAAAGCGCATGATCATTTTTTTTTTCTCCCTTTCCTTTCCAACCTTGACCACATCTGAACATGTCCCAATAGCACAATCCTCTATTTTATATACACATATATATATATATATATATATATATATATCCAAGAAAGAAACTCATAAGGGAAAAAAAAATCCCCAAATATTTTTTAATATTATATTGTCATTTAATTTATCTCTGACCACAACTAACATTTATCACAAACAAGGGGAACGAATAGATCATATCTCAATATCTGTTATAATTATATCGGCGAGGGGGGAGGGGGTAGATGAGGTGATGTAACACTTATAAATCTCTTACTCCCTATCTTATTTTATATAATTTTATTAATTTTTATTATTGTTATTTATAAATGTATGTAAATTTTATGTATTTTATGTGGAAATTAATGAAAAGGAAAAGGGGGGAAAAAAATCCCATATTCCATTATATGCTAATATCTAAACTAACATAATCTCTCCATAATTATAGTATATTAGAAAAAGGACCCTTCCACTCAATAGATATACAATAAATCAGAGCGGTAATTAAGTCCTCCAGGGTAGCGTGCATTCAACTTAAGGATCCAAAATGCTTCCCTTGAAAAATGAAGTTTCTGCCAATCTCCTCCTCTATAGGGTCTATTGACCCTTTCAATCCCTTGAATTTGCAGAGAGCTCACATCGCCTCCCTGAAATGTTTTGATAAACCCGAGGTTCTGCGATTTTTTTGGGGGTCAGATGTGGCTGCTGATATATGTTTGCCAAGTCTTTTTTTATACTGCGTGTAGTACAGCCTATACAATAAACATGGCAGCTCAAAAAAGATGCCATATAGACCACATGGTCAGTACTGCAATTTATATATGTTTTTCTGTCATATTTTTTACCTCTATTATCAAAAAATTGGTTATCCCTCAAAACGAATCGGCAAATATTACACTTTGTTTGGCCACATCTGAACATACCCTTATAGCACAACCACGTTTTTTTCTTTTTTAGATCAAGGAAGGCTGATGGGGAGACGTGATCTCCAATACTCTTTCCCTTTCTTGCCACACATCTAATACCATTTTCCAAAATGTTATGTAGTTTATCATCTTGATAAAGTATGGGTAAATTACGTTTTAATAATTTAGTAATTTTATGAAAATCTGTTGAAAAAGGGGTAGAGAAGGTGATGGTCCGATTTGCCGATTTATTGTTCCCTAATCCATTTTTATTCTTAATAGATTTTTCTCTGGAGTTTTTTATAGGGGGATTTATTAAGAGGGACTCCTGTGTTCTGCTCGCTGCTACAATCTGTGCTTTTTTAATATCCCTATGATTATAACCTCGTGCCCGTAATCTGTTATACATACAAGTACTTTCCCGTTGAAAAGCCTCAAGATCTGAAGTTGATCTTCGTGCCCTTATAAGTTCACCAAATGGCAGATTTTTTACAACATGTAAGGGATGGCAACTGTCCGCCCTTAGTAAAGTATTTCCACTGGAAGGATTGCGGAAAAGTTCAGTGTGAATGGATCCACAAGACAAATCTCCCTTCAATTGTAAATCCAAAAAGGAAATTTGTTCACTATCCCAATTAGCTGTAAATTTTAGATTTAAATTGTTTGAATTAAGGTACCCCAAAAATGTATTCACTTGGTCGGGAAAGGAAACTTCAGCATTCCCAGGACGATGCTCCCAAATGATGAGAACGTCATCCAGGTATCTACCGTACCATCTCATGTTGTCCAAAAAAGCATTATTGGGGCTTTGGATAAAGTTCTGAGAAAATTTAAACTGTATTCACCTGATATGAATGAATTAATTGTACAAATATTGGAGGTTTTGCTTCAGAACAATTATTTCAAATTTGATGGACAATTTTTCCTGCAGATATGCGGTTGTTCGATGGGATCCAGTTTTTCTCCTACCTTGTCAAATATACAAGATCGAGTACCCCATATATACGGGACCGAGTACCCCATATCCCTGAGACGCCAAACGTCCCTCCCACTCCAGGAAGTGGACGTTCACCGCCCACATCGAGGTCGCATGGAAGGTAAGTACGTGTGACGGGGGTTAATCGTATGTGCGGCACGTTCAACAAATTGAACGTGCTGCACATACAATGGGGGCGTTGCAAATCGCATACGATATCGTATGCGAAATTGCAACGTGTAAAGCAGGCTTTAGATCACATAATTGTAAGATTTTATCTAATAGTGGATTTGTGCTTTTCTTATAATTACCAAGGTATGGAGAGGGTTAATGGACCTTTTGGAGAGGGAGACTGGTAGAAATCTGCCTTAAAGCAAGCACTTTGGACCTCTAAGCCGTATGCATGTTATTTAGTGGAATCAAATCAATGCTATGATCTATTACGTATATATTATAATGAAACTGTGGTTTATCTAACATTGTTTTTATATTCCTGCATGTTTGTATTTTTATTACTCTTGTAATGTATTGTTTTTTGTTGTATATAAAGTAAGCACTATTTTGTGGATTATGTATATAGATCCTGCTCAGATGAGGGACGTATAGGTATATATATCACTGTGGCTACTCATTCTGATTATATTGCTTATGAATAAGGAGTCTGTTCTTCTCCGAAACGCGTTAAGCGTATTTATACTCTGCACTTGGTCAGATTTTTTAATTTATGAATTTTGAATAAAGAAAATAATTTTACTACATCGGTGCTGGATTCTCTCTCCTCCCTTGTTCCGCTTGATAGTACTGATTACCTAATCTTAACCTCCCCCATTCACTGATTTTATTCCCTTAGGCAACATTCAGTCAGCCATACACCCTTGTTGCCCTTTCAGAGTCCACAATCTAGGGAACTACAAACTCTATCTCCATCCGGGAACCCAAAAAGGCAAGTTTATATCTATGACCCCACCGTAATCCATTACCCCCTTCCCCTCTCTCCTCCCCCCCACTTTTTTGTTTCATACTCATTTTAAACCTTTTTGTTTTTGCCATACTAGTGAAACTCTGCATACTACTTTGGATCTACATTACCTCCTTAAAGATCACTCAATTAAGCTCCAAAACTACAGGTATCCAAAATATTTGTAGTATTTATATATTTATACATATTTTATCCAATTCCCTTCTCACTGTGTTTTCTTTATTAGCGCAGCAGTCATATACATAATTCAGTTTCAATTGCAGCTGAGGACGGGCTGGAATTAACCAAGGGGGAATGTAGCACCCCTGAAGCCATCAGGGTGCTACAAGGTTCTACATCCCCACCAGGATGCAGGGTCTACCCCCTAGTGCCAGACCAGTGCCAGTAACACACAAAAACTCCTGGTAATCCCAGTTTTTCACAACAATCTCCCATACAATGGTACAATGCTAGGGTCAGACCATAGGATGGCTGCCTAGAGGTGGAGCCAGTACAGTCCACTAGTTGACTAGGGGGGAGGGGCCGACTGAGGACAGAGAGTTAGATAGTCTGAGAGGGTTGAGGAGTGAAGGTGGACGAGATGTACTGACACGGGGTTAACAGTGACCTGGTGCCCAGGAGAGTAGTTGCCAGTGGAGTACGGTGGAGTACTCCCGGAACTACGCACCGATGGGGTACAGGACCCTAGGACAGGAAAGAGCTCCAAGCTGACCTGTTAACACCTGCACAGCGAGGGGATTATCAAGGACCTTGCTGACCCTAAGAATCCGAAGACTCAGTAGCAAAGAGAGAGCCGGGGACAGGACCAGAGACTCCAACCCCACAGGGTTCACGCTACTGTTAGACGGACAGAAGTGGACAAACCACTGGATGGGAACCCCCAGTTGCTTTACGCCATGGGGACCCATTTACCAGAGACAGGTGCAGGGGAAAAAGGTACCAGATCACTTCACTGGCACTGGGACGAAGGGGACCTGTAGGTAAAACCAGCCGGCCTCGGGTAAAAAGTTACCATCAACCAGCAGTGAATAAAAACCAGTTGCACTAAACCTCTGTGTGGACTACCTTCTTCCGACGCCCGTCACATCACCCATCCTCTGGGGCCCGGTCCTGCTTGCGGAGGGCCTACCTTCCAGGCTGCAATTAACACCAGCCCCAGTTGTAACATTCTGCAGCGGCGGCTCCATCTAAATAGCCGCAACACCTCAAGTGGTGTCACGTATGAACACTAACCTAATCCCCTGTAAATACACCCCCATTACAAAAAGGGCCCAGGGCACAGAACCGGGCATTGGCCACCACAGTTACATTGCCAAGATATACACTGCCCGGGACCGAGTACCCCATATCCCTGAGCGCGACATTTGCATGACATTGCATACTATTTAATCTACTTTTTATTGTTCCCTAAAGAGGACTTGAACTTTATACTGTATGGCTGGAATGCCTGTACAATAGACTGCAATGATATAATATTCTATAGTAATGCAGTTTATTATATAACTAGAAGGTGGCCCGATTCTAACGCATCGGGTATTCTAGAATTTATTCTGTAGTTAATGTATGATTTTTGTTATATGTATATAGATGTTGTTGTGTGTAGTTGCCAAATGTTTGTGTAGGGCGCTGTAAATGTTCTGGGTGTTGTCTGGGTGTGGGTGTGTGTGAGAGCGGTGTTGTTTGTGTGTTGCGTTGTGTGTGGAGCGCTGTGTATCTGCAGCATTGTGTGTGTGTCGTGCTGTGTGTGTTGCGCGGTTTGTGTGGGGTGTGTGTGTGGGGTGTCTGTGTGTGTGTGTTTTGGTGGGAGGTATGTTTTGTGCAGTGTGTGTGTATGTGTTGGAGGAGTAGTCCTGGGGGGAGAGGAGTATAATAGGAAGAGTAGTCCTGGGGGGAGAGGAGTATAATAGGAGAAGTAGTCCTGGGAAGACATGAGGATAATAGGAGGAGTAATCCTGGGGGGAGAGGAGTATAATTGGAGAACTAGTCCTGGGGGGGTGAGGAGTTTAATAAGAGGAGTAGTCCTGGGGGCAGAGGAGTATAATAAGAGGAGTAGTCCTGGGGTGAGAGGAAGATAATAGGAGGAGTAGTCCTTGGGGGAAAGGAGTATAATAGGTGGAGTATTCCTGTGGAGAGAGGAGGATAATAGGAGGAGTAGTCCTGGGGGGAGAGGAGTATAATAGGAGAAGTAGTCCTGGGGGGAGAGGAGTCTAACAGGAGGAATAGTCCTGGGGGTAGAAGAGTATAATAGGAAGAGTAGTCCTGAAGGTGAGGAGTATAATAGGAGGAGTAGTCCTGGGGGGAGAGGAGTATAATAGGTGGAGTATTCCTGTGGAGAGAGGAGGATAATAGGAGGAGTAGTCCTGGGGGGAGAGGAGTATAATAGGAGAAGTAGTCCTGGGGGGAGAGGAGTCTAACAGGAGGAATAGTCCTGGGGGTAGAAGAGTATAATAGGAAGAGTAGTCCTGAAGGTGAGGAGTATAATAGGAGGAGTAGTCCTGGGGGGAGAGGAGTATAATAGGAGGAGTAGTCCTGGGGGGAGAAGAGGGTAATAGGATGAGTAGTCCTGGGGGGAGAGAAGTATAATAGGAAGAGTAGTCCTGGGTGGAGAGGAATATAATAGGAGGAGTAGTCCTGGAGGTGAGGAGTATAATAGGAGAAGTAGTCCTGGGGGAAGAGGAGGATAATAGGTGGAGTAGTCCTGGGGACAGAGGAGTATAATAGGAGGAGTAGTCCTGGGGAGAGAGGAAGATAATAGGAGGAATAGTCCTGGGGGGAGAGGAGTATAACAGGAAGAGTAGTCCTGGGGGAGAGGAGGATTATAGGAGGAGTAGTCCTGGGGGGAGAGGAGAATAATAGGAGGAGTAGTCCTGGGGGAAAGGAGTCTAATAGGAGGAGTAGTCCTGGGGGGAGAGGAGTATAATAGGAGGAGTAGTCCTGGGGGGAGAAGTCTAATAGGAGGAGTAGTCCTGGGGGGAGGAGTCTAATAGGTGGAGTACTCCTGGGGGGAAGTGTCTAATAGGAGGAGTAGTCCTGAGCGGGAGGTGTCTAATAGGAGGAGTAGTCCTGGGGGAAGGAGTCTAATAGGAGGAGTAGTCCTGGGGGGAGGAATATAATAGGTGAGGAAGTCCTGGGGGGAGGTGTCTAATAGGTGGAATAGTCCTGGGGGAGGTGTCTAATAGGTGGAGTAGTCCTAGGGGGAGGTGTCTAATAGGTGGAGTAGTCCTGGAGGGGAGGTGTCTAATAGTGATAAAGCCTTAATTTAGGTTGATGCC
This sequence comes from Anomaloglossus baeobatrachus, assembly GCF_048569485.1. Classification (NCBI taxonomy): domain Eukaryota; kingdom Metazoa; phylum Chordata; class Amphibia; order Anura; family Aromobatidae; genus Anomaloglossus; species Anomaloglossus baeobatrachus. The sequence continues at coordinate 390,953,829 of NC_134358.1, forward strand.
ATTCAGTCATGCATCCCTCTTAAACTGTCTGCAGTCCAAATTATGAGTCACTCGTGGTAGCATGCATACCACTCTCTTTCACTCACACTAGAGACGTACTCAGATATGAATAGAAAGTAAGACTGATTTATTCCGGAAGTTGTACAAATATTTAACCAGACTTATTGGCTAGGTGCCAAGAATACGTAACACGTCTCCTATTGGATAAAATAGAACAGCTTATTCTGTGATATTCAATTTACTGTAATGTGCTTGGTTCCTCATTTATATTAAGCAATGTCAGCATGATTCACTTGTCACAAGACTCTGTCTGTCTGAGTCTTATGCCAATAGATATATGTGTGGTACAGTTCAAACACCATCATAAATCCTGTTCTTTATGGATATCTCCATATAATTCTTATATACTCATAATCTTGTCCATAACAGTCCCCCCTTTGGAGATAGCCAAAAAGTAATCCGTTACTTTTCCCGAGTCTATTGATCTGTCCTAATGCCGATGGTTACCTCACTCACATACGAGATAACCCATCCACTGTGGATGAATCTCCCCACCCAACAGACTATGCATAGGAAGCCAGATCCTGACCGTATTCTCTAGACTGTCCTCATGGCTATGTTCCACTGGCTCACGTTATTCAGGTAGGAGGAACATTGGCAGAATCCCTTGACTTTGGTTTTAATCAGTGTTATTGATGTTCTGGACGGACCGTTCAAATGTGGTGTATATAGTGTGAACAGAGGTTACTAGTACTTGAAGTAAGATATAGTGAGGGTGAATTTAGTTTCTATCACCCACGTGACACTTCTTCCTGTTTGTCAACCTGTTTGTGTTGTGGACTGACATAGAAATCTGTGTATTCTGTGGATGTTAAAAAAATAGGAAGTCGCTCCTCAAGGTGGCAGTGATCACTGCCAAGAGAGGGAGATTAGAGGAGCAAGAATGGAAAAATGTCTTGTTAAATAAGCGAGGGATTTTGAAAGATAAAGATCTCCTTATGGATGCTGAGGCATGGTATAGAACGTCAAAAGATGTTAGAAAATTGGCATGGAAGCGTAATGTGATGGAGATAGTAGATATTTCTATATTGCACCAGCTCAGAAAATGGCAACTCAGGAAGTGGCCAAGCCCATTAGGAAGAAACGCCCCCCTCCTCATAAGTCGTCCCCAGAGGGTTGGACTTGTGTAGTTTGTCCCCCTGCCCACCAAGCGCTCTCCCTAGCCTGCCCAGACGCCATTTCAGGTTTGACAGCACCTAGTTCCCTTTTCCAGCCATCTTAAGTCCCAAGGCCACTGGCCTATTTGTTGCTGGAGCAACAGAAGCCACCGAGGGGGGGGCAGGAAGATGACAATGATTTAACAATGATCCACTCCACCACCAAAACTGTCCCTAGTAGAGATAAACCACAGGTGCTGTCCTTATTTGAGGACATCAGCCCACACATGGCATCGCACCATTATTCCGATAGTCCCAGACAAGAACGCTCTAAATATGTGACATGGAAGCCTCAAGAGGCTGCAGTCCTTGTGAAGGAACACTGAGATATATACACCTATGAGTGACGTGTCATCGATAATTGATGTTTGATAAGGCCCGAGAGCCTGGTCCTCGACAAAGAAGATTTGAAAGGGGGGGGTTTCTATGTACAGGTGCAGTGTTAAGGAAAAGGAGGGTAGAGAAGCCCTGACTGTTACCTGGTACGGTTTTCCTGCTAAGCAGTGAGTTGAACGTTGTATGCGTACTCACTGGTCTTGTTTTAGTGGATGTCAATGTATTCTTACCTAGAATTGAATACATTGGGGAAGACCCCTAAACTTTGGCCTTAATCAGAATTGAGTATTGGATGGAGTGCCCTCATGGAGGTGTATGTATTGTGAATTCTCTCCCTGATCCTGATTTGCATCCCAGGCCTTTCTATAGGAAGATGTGCCAAATCCAGAAAACCCACTCTGCCACATATGCTGATTTGTATGGGCTCACCCAGATTAAAGCTGGGGATTCTTTCTGGCCAGTAATGGAGCCAGGTTTGCAGGTTTACAGTGAGGGTGCATGTACCTTATCACCCAAGTGACACTGGGGCTCTAGTTTTTCCTGGAAGATGTTTTATGTATAATGTACGCAGTTTTTGGTGTGAAACACCATAGGAGAGTTGAAATTGAAAAAAAAAAATAATAAGAGAAGTGTTATTTCATCTTCAGTGAAGATGAATTGTAAGTGACACACGTATGTCGAAAGGGGAAATGGAGAATTCTCCCAAGGGGGGAGATTAGATGAGTAATTCTGAATCTAGCAACTACACTATGTGTATTCTACCTGCCTGTGAAAATGGCTTGTCCAAGCCTATTATTAGAAATATAAGCTGATATATAGGGTGGACTTGTGTGTTGACTGTGGAGCACTGTGTCCACGTAAGCCCACCCCATTATTTCCTGTCCTGAATGTAGATTTCTTTCTGTCACTCAGTGTTTTGCCCAGCCCTGGGTGGGGTATGGTATGGGGATAGTTATCAGGGTCTGACAGGAGATAGGGATACGCTGGAGGCTCGGCCCTGACCACCATTAGGTCTACCGTCGAGATGAGGGCAAGCACAGGGTCCCTAGTTACAGGGTCAGCCCAGGGGTCCCTATATAATCCATATTCCCAGTGACAGATTGAATACCTTCTGAATGTAGATGTCACAATACATGTCACTCCCTAAGTGCCCAATGTGTGTGGGGGGTGTGGCCGAGTGTGCAAAATGTGTGGGGCGTGGCCGAGCGGGCAAAATGTGTGGGGGGTGTGGCCGAGCAGGCACAGTGTGTGCGGAGCATGGCCAATCGGGCACAGTGTGGGGAGCATGGCCGAGAGGGCACAGTCTGTGGGGGGCGTGGCTGAGCGGGCACAGTGTGTGGGGGGCATGGCCAAGTGGGCACAGTGTGTGGGGGTGTGGCCAAGCGGACAGAGTGTGTGGAGGGCGTGGCCGGGCCAAGCCGAGCGGCCAATGCATGTGGGGGGGCGTAGTCGAGCCAGGCAGCCAATGCGTGTGGGGGGCGGGGCCGGCCCGAGCCGAGCAGCCAATGCGACGGTTGTCCCTGTAATGACTCATTTTGGAGCAAGACAGACAGTCAGACAGACAGACAGAATAAGGCAATTATATATATAGATTACTAGTCTGCTATAGATCCCAGACCTCCCCTACTTTCTTAACCTCCGAAATGCTAATGTTGCATTTGACCGTGGCATCTATGAGGTTAAACTAATGTGATTGGCGCTATCTCTGATAGAAACAATTACAGTTTTTACTTACACAAAGCGCTTCGACGATGGATTAGTGTCTTGTACAAGTGAAAAACACAATTGTATAGTAAGTGTTGAAGAGTAGGGGGTTTAAAAGGCTGGAAGGTGACTAGGGTAACAAAAGCTGAAGAAAATTTTAAAAAGTGGGAGGACTGGAGGTTGAGGGGAGGGTTAATAGAGGTAATTGATACAGGTAAAATGTATCTTTGTACCATGTTAGCCAGTAGAGATAAAAAAAAATTGTTTAAAAGAACTGAGAGTCCTCAGTGGTTGATACCTTTTAATGGCTAACTGAAAAGATGGTAATAATAGCAAGCTTTCCAGACTACTCAGGTCTCTTCATCAGGCTCAGTATAATACAAAATCTGAAGAAGGAGGTAATTGAAAAGTGGACTAATATTGTAAAGGAGATAGAAAAAAAATTAATGAGAAAACAAACGAAAAGAGCACAGGGTCATAAAAAAGATACAAATAGAATCAGAAGAAAAGCAAAGGAGAAATAGGAAACAGAGAGGCATAGATTAGAGAAGTGTTTGGCTGGGACTGAATCCTTGCAGTGTTGGAAAAAGAGAGAGGGAACTAGTTAAATAAATTGAATGAGCCATTGGGAAGAGGACGAAGAAGTCGGTGGGCAAAAAGGAGAGAAGACGAGGAGGAAGAGACAGATGAAAAGTAGGGAAGAGGAGGAGGAAGAGACCAGAGAAGAGGAGGAGGAAGAGACAGATGAAAAGCAGGGAAGAGGAGGAGGAAGAGACCAGAGAAGAGGAGAAAAGTGATAAAATGGACAATGGATGATGTCTGGTGAATATTTTTACTTTAATGTAGTGATGAAAATGAATAATAACGAAAATAATATAGATTAAACATATACGTTTTTACTTTTTCTCTCTTTTTTAATAAGGTGTCAAAATGAGGAGGTAACGAGTGAGATGAACTGAAAAATTGGATTTTTATTGCAAGAGGTTTTGTGTGTGAGACAGCTCAATGAAAAGTATTGCTGAACAGAAATTGAAAGTGAAATTCGAAAGAAGTGTATAAGTAGTGAATAAAGTTTTTTTTATCAAACTGAAATGTTTAGATGAAACGGCTGTGAGTAGCGATGGCCAAATAGTAAAATATTCAGGCTCTGATTATTTGTCTCGAATATTTTGAACTATTCATGTATTTGTCATGAATAACGAATTTAAAGCAAGTCAATGGGAAACTCAAAACTTTTTCTGGTAGACCCTCCCAGGACATCTGGTGGAGTTGTAAAAATGCTGAAATGCATGGAAAAGTGCTGAAATTGAATGGCATCAGCATAAGGAAGATGCTTAGATGCATCTCTGAAACACAGGTCGCCTCTGGGAGCAATGATGTCAGAGTATTACGCCACTTTGTCTTGTGATCTCCAACCTCTTTGCGATAACCAGCATAGGTAAAGTAGACAGCTGTGGGCTTCAGACCCCAGCTGTGTGCTTTATCTTGGCTGGGATTTTGGGTGGTTGATTCAGATCCGGCACTCGAGAAAATAAAAAAATAAAGGAAAAATAAGGAAAATAAGAATGAAGCGAGCGCTTCATACTTACCCGGGCTTTGGCCTGGCTGTATGCTGCTCCTGCAGCCTCCCTGGGCCGCTCATTTTATATGCACGGATTTCCCCACCCACCGGCCAGCCTGGCCTCAGTGATTGTTTACAGTCAGATGCACAGCCTGCGTGACGGCATTTGCCTGCAGTCATCGCTCATCGCGGCTCATTCATTCTCTGGTACTCACAGCCAGCAGTCTTGTTCTATGGCCACTTGCTGTGATATTCAGATGTAGCAGATTTGGAATTGCTGTGGGACCTCATGTGGCTTACGTTGGACGTTGGACCTGCAGGGGTGTTTGGCTTAGTAAAGTGGTGAAAGAGAGGGTTTTTTTTGTATTTTATTCCAAATAAAAGATTTTTTCTGTTTGTGTTTATTTACCTTTCACTTACAGATTAATGATGGGGGGTGTCTCATATATGCCTACAATCATTAATCTAGGGTTTGGTAGCAGCTGTGCGCTGTTATTAACCCCTCATTATCCCGATTGCCACCTCACCAGGGCTTTTGGGAACAGCTGGGTAAAGCGCAGGGCTTGTAACATCTAATGGATGCGGTAATTCCAGGCGGCTGGAGGCTGATATTTTTAGGCTGGACCTCCCCAGCCTGAGAATAACAGCCCCAAGCTGTCTTTATCATGGCTGGGTATGAAAATTGTGGGGACCGCACATCTTTTTTTAAATTATTTATTGTTTGCCACGGGTTTTTTCCAGGAGGTGCACATTTGGTGTTGAAATCGTCTGCACCAGATTTCATCACCAAATTTCATTCCTTGGCCCCAAAATGCAAATAAACATTTTTTTTTCTGCCAGGAGGTGCAAATGTGGTGCTGAAGGCTGGTGCAGACAATTTCAGCACCAAATGTCCACCTCCTGGCAGAAAATCACGGCAAATAATGCACCAAAAAAATGTTCTTTTGCCAGGAGGTGTAGATTATATAGTGTAGGAATATGGTGTAAAAATTTCATGACCAAATTTGCATCCCTTGGCTCAAAAATGCAAAAAAAGTTTTATTTTTGTGCCAGGAGGTTCAAATTTGGTGCTGAAATCTTGCGCAGACTATTTCAGCAACAAATGTACACCTCCTGGCAGAAAACTGTGGCAAAAAAACGTGGCAAAAACCGCATAAAAAATGTATCAAAAAATGCATTTTTTTGCCAGGAGGTGTAGATTGGGTGCAGGAATATGGTGTAAAAATGTCATCACCAAATCTGCATCTCTTGGCAAAAAAACTGAAGTTTTCTGTCAGGAGATAAAGATTTGTGAACTCAGTGATCTCACCTGAGGTCAGGTTATCTGCGATTACAGGTGAAAGACCATGGGAACCTCCAGCTGTGACCACAAATGACATGAATGGTGTGTCATTGCTGATTGCGCAGCTCATTCAGCTCTAGAGCTCACAGTGTGCAGTCATGCACTATGGCCCCTCAATGTGATATTCAGATGTAGCAGAGCTGAATTACCATGGGATCTCGTGTGGATTATGTCGGACCTGCAGGGGTGTTAGGATTAATAAGGTGCTGAAAGAGGGTGGGTTTTGTATTTTATTCCAAATAAAGGATTTTTTCAGTATTTATGTTTGTTTACTTTAATTTACAGATTTATGATGAGGGGGGTCATAGACGCCTGCCATCATTAATCTATGGTTTAGTAGAAGCTGTGGGCTGCTATTAACCCCTCATTACGCCGATTGCCACCGCACTCAGGAAGAGCCGGTAAATCACCAGGCTTGTCACATCTAATGGTTTCTGCAATTCTGGGTGGCTGGAGACTGATATTTTTAGGCTGGGTCTCTCCTAGATAAGGGGAGTGCAGGGGGGAGTGAAGCCCCCCTTGCATGGTTATTGTGGATGAGAGGAAATATTACCACGCCCACTAACCTGAAATGAGTCCATACATTCTAGGCTCATCGTAGATGCTTGAATGTACGGGCTCCTTCAGTTACACTGCTTTCCCTGCCCACTGGCTGTCCTGGTACCTGTGATTGGGTGAAGTCAGCTAATATGCTGCCACTCAGGGTTGGGGCGCGTCTGACTGTAATCAGTGACCCAGGTAGTGAATGCAAAGCCTGGGACCAGCGTACAGCCATGCCGGAGCCTTGGTGAGTCCTTTGCGAGTGCTCCCATGTCTCTATCCCTTCTACCCCCATTTTTATTCTTCGGATTTAGCTCTCCATACACTTATATGGGGGATAGATTCCGGAACGGATCCGGATTTTTTTTAAAAAGAGAGCTTTTTTTTGCGAGTCCGCCCAACTCTAAAGACAAGCCATGCTTCAGAAACTCCTTAACAATATTTATCCAATGGAAGTTTAGTCTCCGGAGCAATGTTTGGCTTCTTCGACCAATATATTGTAGTTTACCCTTGCATTCAACCAGATAAATCAAAGAACGAGTGTGACAATTCATATATGATTTAAATGAAAACATTCACCAGTTTGGATTGACTGAAAGGATATGATGTGTTTTATACTTCTGCAACTGAGGCATTTCTTTACTTTACATTTGAAGCTGCCTATTTTCAATCTAGTAGGAATGATTGAGGTCACGGTGGCTGGAGTATGTTTTAGACGGCTGGGTGCCAAGTTGCTTTTCAAGGTTGGTGCACGTCTAAAAGTTAATCCAGGTGACCCGAGAATGACAGAGCCAAGTTTTGGAACATTCAATAAATACCAATGCTTTAGAAGTGATTTGCATATAAAATTCTGCTCAGAGTTGAATGTTGTAATAATATTTATTATCCTTCTCTAGTTATCATGTGTAGTTGGCAAACCTGGTAACTATAGTGTCTGCTTCTGTCAGACAGTTGCAAAAATGACCTAAATAGAATTCAAAGTTTCCAATAGCAAATAGCTTGAGTACCTTCTAGAGATGAACAAATATTTAGCAATTTGAAGTCACTATTTTTGACTCTTTTTTTTTTTTTTTTTTTTTAACTTTGAATCTTAATATTGCAAAGCTTCTAATTGCCCAGAAAGGACATAAGATCCGAGGTCTCTTAGGACTGGATTGAACCCTGTTTCAACTTTTTAAAACAAACAAAGCCTTAGTAATGTCCCAGTGACCATAAAGTATTTGGCTAAGCAACAAAAATGGGACAAAAATAGTAGATAGGCTCATGTCCCAAAATCCAGCATTTGCAATAGGTCGCTATATTTGGGTGGCATGTATTGGTGTAATATTGGACTATAACAAGGAAGTGTGCAAAAAATATTTTTTACAATACACACACTTTGTGAGCTAAACAGTTTAAATTTCTGGAATATGGAGATTCTTTTTTTTTTTTTAAAATGCAAAAAATATTGCCACTATTTGTCTCAGAAGCCAGAATGCAGATTTTCTCTGACACACAAGCCTTGGCTTCAGTATTTTTCTTCAGTAGCAAAATTAGGACACAGACGGTATTAAACTCTATCATTATTTACAGTGTGCTGAGAATAAAGAAAAAGTGGTATTGTTAAAGGGAATCTGTCAACAGGTTCTTGCTATTTGTCCTGACAGCAGCATAGTCTAGGAAATGAGACCCCGATTCCAGGATTGTATCACTTACTAGATTGTGTGTGTTCAAGAAATTCAGTGTTTAGGTGGTGTCACACATAGCGACGACGACAATGACGTCGCTGCTACGTCACCATTTTCTGTGACGTAGCAGCAACCTCAACAGCGACGTCGCTTTGTGTGACACATAACAACGATCAGACCCCTGCTGCGAAATCGCTGCTCGCTCCTGAATACTCCAGGTCATTTTTTGATTGCTGCTATCCCGCTGCACCATGATGATAAGCTCAGCATCCTTGTGTTTGACACAGTCACGACGACACTGAAGGCAGTGACGTAGGACTGAAGGAAGGACAAGGGCGTGTTTTTGCGGTGTATTTTGCAATGCCCCTACGACGCCGATTGGTGGTTACAACAGCGTTCCGATTGGGTACCTTGCCGAAGACGTTACATTGATTTCATTCTTTGAGTTCCATTCTTTGTTCCACGTAGTAGATTCAAACTGCGTGTTGAAAAAGCTCAGGTAGAATGAATGAAAGCACTACTGCATCTTCCTTTATTTGGCACAGTCACCCAATCAGGTGCCGCTGTAGTGATCATCAATCGGAATAGAGGGGCGGGAAAAAAGGCAAAACAAAGGCGCTGTAGCAATCACCAATCGGAACAGAGGGGCATGAAAAGAGGCAACGCAAAACATGTCTAGGGGTAAACACCACGCCTCTATCAAGGTCTGAGTCGTTGCATAGCGACGCGTGTGACACCGCACAACGACCGTCGAGGTCGCTATGATCGCTGCTCCGTCGCTGCTTAAAATTACATGTTTGACAGCTTACTAGCGATCATTTAAGGTCGCTGTTACGTCATAGGAAATGGTGACGTAACAGCGACGTCGTTATCGCTGTCGTTGTGTGTGAACCCAGCTTTAGTTTGCAGGAGATTATCACTATCTGACTAGCTGTCTGGTGCATGCTTGTCCAACCATGCACTAAGCACTGATTAGCAGCTCTCTGTCAAAATACATTGCACACAAAAAGCAGACACTTAATAGTGTGGGGAGGGGGGCACATGATTCCAACCTCCACTAAATCTGCACCAGAAAAAAATTTGATTCTGTCATAACTGCTGCTCCCAGTAAATTAAGTGATACATTGTTGGAATCAGGGTCTCAGCCCTCACCTCATGCTTCTTTCAGATTACATAGCAAAACCTTGTAACGGATTCCCTTTAAAGTGCTGTTTTGTAATATATCATGGATTAATCAATTCACTGTCACATAAGTGCAGGATCTGCAGCATCTATCGCTTGAATCTGTAGATTATTACAGCCTATTATGCAGACTGAGGCTAAAACACCCATTTTTAATATGCTTAACCCCTTCACGACCCAGGCCTGAAAACACCCTTCTGACCAGGCCATTTTTTACAATTCTGACCAGTGTCAATTTATGAGGTTATAACTAGAGATGAGCGATGTTCAAGGTTTGAGGTTTGCCAATTTCATGTTCGAGTGATTTTGGGGGGTGCTCGAGATCGAACTTGAACTCGAGCTTTTTGCTAAAAGCTCGATAGCTCAATTTACGTTCGAGACCGGTTCGATCAGCAAAACGCATAGCTATTTACTAGCTGGCTTTTCACTGTAATAGTGTGAGTCACTGTGATTCACACTATTATCAAATTTCAGCGTACAGTGTGCGGTGGGGACGGGGTTTAGATCTGTGCTGCAGCTGAGTGCTAAGATAATGCCAATCGCCATTTTTTTTTCTTTTTTCCTAAGCGCGCGTGCAGTGGGGCGGGCCAGGATGTCAGCCAATCACAGACACACACACAGCTAAGTGTACTTTTTGCCAGACTATCAAGGGCATGTGTCATAGGCTGTGAATGTCACATGTCCTTGCCTTATAAATACGACAATTTTCCCTCACGCCGCCATTATCTGCTTTTTGCATGTGGGTGACAGTCACCGCTCACGCTGTTCCTGCCGCCGCTCCTGCTGTGTACGCTATACACACAGCACTGTAGAGATTAGGGACTGCTGTTTATTTCAGCCCTTTCCAGGGCTTATTTGCAGGTGCTCAGAGCCATAGTTGACAGGCAGGTCCGTGCAAACGCTGTATACAGCTTCAGATAACAGCGTCTGTGTACCTAAGCTCAGGGAATTCCTTGCTGCATTTTATCATTAGGAGGGATAGAAAGTGAGGCTTCTTTTCCTGTCCTGGTACCCACAGAAGCCGGACACTGTACCCACCTGCTCATTTTTGCCAAGCTATTTTTATAGCAAACAGTGCTGACACTTAGTGGCATCCAAAAAATGTCTGCTATACTAATTTTGTGTCCCACTAGTGCCAAGCAAGTTCCACCACCTCTGCATTCTACCCTCCAGCACATTTTGATACGCTATTTTTTATAGCAAACAGTGCTGACACTTAGTGGCATCCAAAAAGTGTGCTATACTAATTTTGTGTCCCACTAGTGGCAAGCAAGTTCCACCACCTCTGCATTCTACCCACCTGCCCATTTTTGACAAGCTATTTTTATAGTAAACAGTGCTGACACTTAGGGGCACTTTGCACACTGCGACATCGCAGGTGCGATGTCGGTGGGGTCAAATTGAAAGTGACGCACATCCGGCATCGCATGCGACATCGCAGTGTGTAAAGCCTGGATGATACGATTAACGAGCGCAAAAGCGTCGTAATCGTATCATCGGTGCAGCGTCGGCGTAATCCATAATTACGCTGACGCAATGGTCCGATGTTGTTCCTCGCTCCTGCGGCAGCACACATCGCTGTGTGTGAAGTCGCAGGAGCGAGGAACATCTCCTACCAGCCTCACTGCGGCTTCCGTAGGATATGCGGAAGGAAGGAGGTGGGCAGGATGTTTACATCCTGCTCATCTCCGACCCTCCGCTCTGATTGGCCGCCTACCGTGTGACGTCGCAGTGACGCCGCACGACCTGCCCCCTTAACAAGGAGGCGGGTCGCCGGCCACAGGGTCGTCGCACGGCAGGTGAGTGTGTGTGTGAAGCTGGCGTAGCGATAACTTTCGCTACGCCAGCTATCACCACATATCGCTGCTGCGACGGGGGCGGGCACTATCGCACTCGGCATCGCAGCATCGGCCTGCGATGTCGTAGTGTGCAAAGCCCGCCTAAGTGGCATCCAAAAAGTGTCTGCTATACTAATTTTGTGTCCCACTAGTGCCAAGCAAGTTCCACCACCTCTGCATTCTATCCTCCAGCACATTTTGCTACGCTATTTTTATAGAAAACAATGCTGACACTTAGTGTCATCCAAAAAGTGTCTGCTATACTAATTTTGTGACCCACTAGTGCCAAGCAAGTTCCACCACCTCTTCATTCTACCCTCCAGCACATTTTGCTACGCTATTTTTATAGCAAACAGTGCTGAACATAAGTGGCATCCACAAAGTGTCTGCTATACTAATTTTGTGTCCCACTAGTGACAAGTAAATTCCACCAGCTCTGCATTCTACCCACCAGCACATTTTGCTACAATATTTTTATAGCAAATAGTGCTGCTAGTTTTAGGACCATAGTTCAATTGTCAGGGATAGTCAGTGTTGGCTGACAAAAAAGCTAGACCACATCTGCAATCTACACCACCTCTCAATTGCCAATCTTGTCGGTAAGAAAATGAGTGGCAAAAGGACAGATGCTGGTGGAAAGGGGAACAGGCGTGTTGGAAAAGGAAAAAAAATTTGTGTCCGTGGGGAAGGTGGAAAAGGTACATTAACATCTGCTGAAGATAGGCCATCTTCCAGCAAAAGAAAGATGTCTACTACTTTCCGTGGACAATCCGATGTGCTCCCTTTTTTATGGAACAAAACAACTGGAACAAAGGTAGATGATGCACAAAAAGACACATGCTTGAATGGATCTCAAGTGCTCTAACGAGTGGCCTCTCCTCCAGCTCAACTTCAAAATCCAAAAAACAACAGTCCTCTGAGTTGTCATCCCAATCGCACTTGCTTTCTCCCAGCTCTCAAGTCTCCACCCGCCCTGCAGAGTATGGTGTAACAGAGATGGCTGAGTCTGCAGAGCTGTTCAGTCACACTATAGGCTGGTAATCAGAGGTCCGCTCCCAAGCTACAGTAAGTACAGACCAGGAAATGGCCTGCAGTGATGCCCAGAAGCTTTGTGAGTCAGATTCAGGCACTGATGACCAAGTTTCTGAGCATAATGTAGAGCCTCATTCCCAAACTGTAACACCTGTTGGTGGAGACAATGAGGAACATACTGATGACGATGAGACACAGATACCAGATTGGGATGACAACTTAACTATTCAGTCAGGGAAGGAAGAGGTTAGGTCTGAGGGCGAGGGGAGTGCAAACACAATGCTTGATGTTGAAGTTCTAGATCCCACATACTGTCAACCCTCAGTCAGGCACTCGAGGAGGTCACCAGAGGCGGTGGAGGAGGATGCAACTGACGACGAAGTTACCTTGCGCCTTCCTGGACAGAAACGGAGAACTGGAAGCACGTCAACAAGTGCATCCTCAGCCACCACTCTGCCTCTGAACACAAGTCGGGGTGGCTCTGCAGGTCGCATGTCCTCTAAGCCTTGCCTAGCCTGGTCCTTTTTTTACCTTGCCAAGGATCTCCCAAATCATGTGATCTGTAAAATTTGTCGGCAATCTTTAAGTAGAGGCCAAAACCTCACCAGTTTGACAACTTCTTCCATGAATCGTCACATGAATAGCAAGCATAAGTCCCAATGGGAAGCTCACCGTGCAATGCATCCTAGAGGAGAGGGCCATCCACCGCCTGCCCCTTCCAGTGCATCCACGTGCTCTTCATCTTCTATGACTATGGAGACAGCTGTCAGACCTGTTCTTCCACACAGACCTTCCACCACTTTAACCTCAACAGGCAGTTTGCTTGGTAGGTCGTCAGTTGGTTTGGAAGGGGAAACAAGTGCTGGTGTACAGCTCTCTCAGACATCGAGAGCACCAACTTTGGATGAAGGCAACATCATGTCTCCGCCTGCACTATCCTCACAGACCTGCAGTTTTTCAGGGACACCCTACTCACCACCGCCTCCACACAGCAGCCAGATCTCGGTCCCTCAGATGTGGACAAATAAAAGGCCATTTTCTCAGAGCCATGACAAAGGTAAGAGGTTGACTTTATCCCTCTGTAAGCTCTTGGCTACCAAAATGCTGCCTTTCCACCTGGTGGACACAGCGGATTTTCGAGACCTTATGTCTGTCACAGTGCCCCAGTACCAGATGCCCAGTCGCCACTACTTCTCCAAGAAAGGTGTGCCTGCGCTATACCAGCATGTCGCACACAACATCATCGCTTCCTTGAGAAACTCTGTGTATGACCGGGTGCATTTCACCACCGATAGTTGGACCAGTAAGCATGGACAGGGGCGTTACATGTCGCTGACTGGGCACTAGGTAACTATGGTGAGAGATGGAAAAGGGTCTGCTCAACAAGTCTTGCCGTCCCCATGACTTGTGCGTGAATCCTCTGTATGTCGCAGTTCCTTCACTGCTTCTGAGTCCTCAACCTCGTCTGGGTCCTTTACCTCCGACCCAAGCCTGCCTGGTCAGGCCACTCGCATTGCAACTGCGCACAATGAATCCTACACACCTCCTTGCTATGCTGGCAGCAGAGCTCAACGGCATCAGGTGGTCTTTAGCTTGAAATGTCTTGGAAATAAGATTCACACAGCGGACGAGTTGTGGGCAGCTCTGTGGTCCGAGTTTCGTAAATGGTTGTCTCCACTCAACTTGCAGCCAGGGAAGGCCGTGTGCGACAATGCTGCAAACCTGGGTGTGGCCCTTCGCCGGGGCAAGGTGTCACACGTGCCTTGTATGGCTCACGTGTGGAACCTTGTTGTCCAGCAATTTTTACATGGCTTACATAGCCATCTGCAGCGGGCACGCTCGCTATGTGCTCACTTCCACCGTTCACACCCAGCAGCTCAACAACTTGCATTGCTCCAGAAGTCATTCGTCCTGCCGGTTCATCGCCTGAAATGCGATGTGGCGACATCCTGGAATTCGACTCTCCACATGTTACAGCGACTGTGGCAGCACCGCCGAGCCCTGGTACAATACGTTATGACGTATAGCCTGGGCCAACGAGATGCAGAGGTGGGGAAGATCACGCTGATGGAGTGGTCTCAGATCAAGAACCTATGCGCCCTTCTGCACAGTTTCGACATGGCGTCGAATATGTTTAGCGCTGACAATGCCATTATCAGCATGACAATTCCAGTCATTTACATGCTGGAGCACACGCTAAACACTATTCGGAGTCAGGGGGTGGGACAAGAGGAAAGGGAAGAAGTACAGGAGGATTCATATGCGCAAGGGATTCCAACATCTACAAGGTCCAGACGTTCATCATCACCAAGGCTGCAGGCATGGGACGGTGGGGGAGAGGGATTAACAAGGGCACATGGTAGCAGCCAAAATGTTGAGGAAGGTGCAGGAGACCATGAAGAAATGGAGGACGAAAAATCGATGGACATGGAAGACTCAGCAGATGAGGGAGACCTTGGTCAAATTACTGTTGAACGAGGTTGGGTGGAGATGTCAGAAGAAGAAGAAACGGTTAGCACCTCGCCGCCACAAACACAGCGAGGACTTGGTCCTCCTGGATGCACAAGACACATGAGCGCCTTCTTGCTGCCCTACCTACAACATGACCCACGGATTGTCAAAATTAGAAGTGATGATGACTACTGGGTTGCCACACTATTAGATCCCCAGTACAAGTCCAAATTTTGTGATATAATTCCGGCCATAGAAAGGGACGCACGTATGCAGGAGTATCAGCAGAAGCTTTTACTCAATCTTATCAATCTTAGCTCAGCTTTTCCAACAAACAACAGTGGTGCACACAGGCAATCTCCCAGTTGTAACTTGACAAACATGGGACTGTCTCGTCATTAACAGTCTAACCGTAACAGCAGCACCGTATCTGGTGGTGGTAACAGCAATTTTATTGAATCTTTTCATAATTGATTTAGACCATCCTTTGCAATGCCACCAGAGACAAGAAGTCTGACACATAGTCAACGGCTGGAGAGGATGATACAGGAGTATCTCCAAATGAACATCGATGCCATGACTTTGCAACTGGAGCCTTGCTCATTTTGGGCTTCAAATCTTGAAAAATGGCCAAGTCATGGATCCGCAAGGACTTTACTACCCCTGTTTCATCCTGGGGAGAGTAAAGGCTTGTGGATTTGGAATGTGCTTGATGCAAATGTACCTGTCAAGTTTTCAACTAGGGCACAAGTGATGCCACTGAAGTGGTGTCTGTATGGCCCAATTTTTGGAAAAAATTGGAGACTCTGCTTGGAGTCCGCTTGCTGTGTTTTTAAAAATGAGCCAAGGTGAACAAGTCATGGTACAGCAAGGACTCTGATACTTACCCCGGTGTCATCCCGGGGACAGTTATGGCTGGCGTATTTTGGAATGTGCTTCACGCAAATCAACCTGTCCAGTTTGCAACTAGGGCACAAGTGATGCCACTGAAGTGGTGTCTGTGGGGCCCAATTTTTGGAAAAAAGGGAGACTCTGCTTGGAGTCCCCTTGCTGTGTTTTACATGATTTTAGAAGGGCATGACATGCCTATATCTGTGTCTCCTCCTCTTTTTCCTCATCCAGCTGTTTTGTTTTCGCATGAGTATTTGTCCTTGTCACTTTCCCATGTGTTTGTGTTGTCTTGTGAGTTGTTTGTCACCTTTTGGACACCTTTGAAGGTGTTTTCTATGTGTTTTTATGTGTTTGTGATTTCCTCCCATTGTTTTCAATGGGGTTCGAGAGGTTCGTAGAATGGTTCGCCGAACCGAACTCGAACACGGCCTCCGTTCGACGGACTGAACCGAACTCGAGCCTCTAGAGGTTCGCTCATCTCTAGTTATAATTCTGGAACGCTTTAACGGATCCGAGTTATTCTGAGACTGTTTTTTCATGACACATTGTACTTCATGTTAGTTGTAAGTTTAGGCCAATATTTTTTTGCATTTATTTGGGGAAAAAAATGGAAATTTGGAGACATATTTGAAATATTATGCCCATAAATCCAAGAGTTATGTCACACAAAATAGTTACTAAGTAACATTTCCCACATGTCTACTTTACATCACCATAATACTTTAAACATATTTTTTTTTTGTTAGGAAGTTAGAAGGGTTCAAAGTTCATCAGCAATTTCTTATTTTTCAAACAAAATTTACAAAATCATTTTTTTAGGGACCACATCACATTTGAAGTGATTTTGAGAGGCCTAGGTGACAGAAAATACCCAAAAGTGACCCCATTCTAAAAACTGCACCCCTCAAAGTACTCAAAATCACATCCAAGAAGTTTATTAACCCTTTAGGTGCTTCACAGGAACTAAAGAAATGTGGAAGGAAAAAATGAAAACTTTACTTTTTTACACAAAAATGTTACTTTAGCCATAAAATTTTGCATTTTCACAAGGGTATCAGGAAAAAATGCACCACATTATTATTGTGCAATTTCTCTTGAATATGCTGATACCTCATATGTGGTGTAAATAATAATGTGGGTGCATAGCAGGGCTTGAAAGGGAAGGAGCGCCGTTTGACTTTTTGAAAGCAAAATTAGCTGGAATCATTAGCAGACACCATGTCACGATTGGAGACCCCCTGAAGTGCCTAAACAGTGGAACTCCCCCACAAGTGACCCCATTTTGGAAACTAGACCCCTCAGTGATTTTATCTAAATGTTTGTTGAGCACCTTGAACCCCCGGTGGCTTCACAGAAGTTTATAACGTTGAGCCGTGAAAATATATATATATTTTTTACCACAAAATTGTTACTTCTAACAGGTAGCTTTTTTATTCACAAGGGTATCAGGAAAAAATGTTCCATAAATTTATTGTGCAATTTCTCCTGAGTACACAGATACCTCATACGTGGTGGAAATCAATTGTGTGGGTGCACAGCAGGGATCAGAAGGCAAGGATCGCCATTTGAATGTTTGAAAGCAAAATTTGCTGGAATAATTAATTAGTGGATGTCATGTTGTGTTTGGAGATCCCCTAAGGTGCCTAAACAATAGAGCTCTTCCACAAATTACCCCATTTTGTAAACTAGATCCTCAAGGAATTTAATTAGATGTTTGGTGACCACCTTGAACTGTGAAAATAAAAAAATACACTTTTACCACAAAATTGTTACTTCAACCTGGTAGCTTTTGGAGTATAAGTGACTCCCTCATTACAGTGAATTTTCCATTGGGCGTTTTGTCTGAATCACGTTTTTCAGAGATGAGGGGAAGTGCCCACGATCCGCACACACTGCGTCCTTGACTTTCTCTTTGTTTTCTCACCTGAGGACACTCTCATCTCCGCTGTATCAATTGATAGGCTGCATCTAGGGAAACTGCACCTCATGTCAGTTTATGCTGCGGCGACAAGAAGCAAAGTGGGCATGGGATTTCTATAAATCCATACACTATGCTTGTACTGCACAATGCAGCGGTTTTGACGCAGCAAAAACACAGTGCATCCAAAACGCTGCTATTTCCGATTGTGAGCACGTACCCTTACAGGTAACCCAGTTAAAAGCACTCAGTGTAGAGCGCAGGATAAATATGACCGCGCCGTACCAAGATCTTTTAGAGGCAGAATGAACAAATCAATAGCACTTGAAGAATTGGCTTTATTTATTTTTATTTTTTTGCCATTCCCCGTGCAGTATAGGTGATTCAGAGGCTTAATTCTTTGGGTCAGTATGATAACAGCGATACCAGATTTATAGATTGTTTTAGATTTGGTGACTATTGGATTAAAAACGCTTTTTACAAAATAAAGGTTTTTTGCATCACCGAATTTTGAAGGCTATAGTATTTTTATGTTTCTGCCAACAGAGTCATGTGAGGGCTAATTTTTTGCAGGATGAGTTGGTACCATTTTGGCCATGTAATATTTTTGATCACTTTCTATTGAGCTTTTTGTTAGGTAGAATCAAAAAGAAAGATCAACTCAGAAATATATATTTTTTTACGCCTTCCACCATACCATAAAATTGATTAAACAGTTTTATTCTTCAGGTCAGTATAATTACAGCGATACCACATTTATATGGTTCTTTTTATGTTTTGCCACTTTTATACCCAAAAAACTATTTTATAGGGAAAAAAACTGTTTTTGCATTGTTGTATTCTGAAAGCTATAACTTTTTTTATTTTTGTACTGATGGAGCTCTATGTTGGCTGGTTGACATTTTTAGCAGTACCATTTTTATTTATATATGAATTTGTAATCGCGTTTTTTTTATTTTCTTGTCAGCTATATGACGAAAAGACATAGTTTTTGCAACTTTTTTTTTTTACTGTGTTCACAGAAGGGGTTAACTAGTATGAGGCAATAGCAAAGAAGGTTTTTTTTCCTTTTTTATAAATACGTACAAACCTAAAACTTAACATTTAAAATGTGCTTATTTAAGAAGTGATAGAATATCTAATATATAAAGCTGAGTGTATGTATGTGTGTATGTATGTGTGTATGTCCGCTAAAGGAATCTGCACCATCACATTTACAATCTCGAAATTTTATACAGACGCTTCATGTGACTCAGGGAACGTCACAGCCTATGTTTTGATGGGAAAATTTAACCCTGCACTTTACAGTTACTCTATTATTAATCAAAACTGTCAGTGGTTGCTATAGGAACAAAATAAACTGTTATTATAAGCAGCTTATGTGTGAGGCAATAAGATGTCAGTGGAGAAACGGCTAGAGAGAGACAGAAAGAGACAGACAGGCAGAGACAGACAAAGACAGACAGACAGATACACAGACAGAGACAGACGTGATAAAAGACAGACAGAGACAGATGGGGAAAGAGACAGATAGGCAAAGAGACAGCCCTGGAAAGAGACAGACCTGGAAAGAGACAGACGTGCAAAGAGACAGCCCTGGAAAGACACAGACCTGGAAGGAGACAGACCTGGAAAGAGACAGATGGCAAAGAGACAGGCCTGGAAAGAGACAGACCTGAAAAGAGACAGATGGGCAAAGAGACAGCCCTGGAAATAGACAGGCCTGAAAAGAGACAGACGTGCAAAGAGACAGCCCTCTGAAGAGACAGCCCTGCAAAGAGACAGCCCTGGAAAGAGACAGCCCGGGCAAAGAGACAGACCTGGAAAGAGACAGACAGGCAAAGAGACAGATGGGCAAAGAGACAGATGGGCAAAGAGACAGATGGGCAAAGAGACAAATGGGGAAAAAGACAGCCCGGGCAAAGAGACACCCCTGGAAGAGACAGACCTGGAAAGAGACAGCTCTGGAAAGAGACAGACCTGGAAAAAGACAGACAGACAAAGAGGCAGCCCTGGAAAGAAACAGACTTGGAAACAGACATACGGGCAAAGAGACAGACGTGCAAAGAGACAGCCTCGGCAAAGAGAGAGCCTGGGCAAAGAGACAGCCCTGGAAAGAGACAAGCCTGGAAAGAGACAGCCCGGGCAAAGAGACAGCCCTGGAAAGAGACAGACAGGCAAAGAGACAGATGGGCAAAGAGACAGACTGGGAAAGAGATAGCCTGGGCAAAGAGACAGATGGGCAAAGAGACAGAGATAGACCGAGACAGAAACAGACCGGGAAAGAGACAGACCGGGAACGAGACAGACACAGACAGATGGTGAAAGAGACAGACACACACATAGAGACAGACACAGAAATAGAGAGAGACAGACACAGAGATGGAGACAGATAGACTGATACAAATACAGACAGAGATAGAAACAGACAGACAGAGACATAGACACAGACAGACAAGGAAAGAGACAGACAGACAGACAGCAACACACAGAGACTGGGAGAGAGACAGAGAGACAGTTACTATCCCGGGCAACGCCGGGTACTACAGCTAGTCACTGATAAAAACATGTCATAAAAAAATAACACATATGTTATTTGGTTAAAAAGATCAAACAGACCAGCCTCATATGTGAGGCACAAAAAAATTCCCATATATACATTACACAGCCAATTTACACCTTGGTCGGACACAATACCAATTCCCCCCCCCCCCAGAAGGGAACCGCTCTAAAAGGGAGAGTTGGGAATAATCGAATGGGAAATATTTTTTGAGCCAAACCTGTTTTTTCAACCTAAGATTCCACTCTTATTTCTAAAGTGAACCCCGTTAAAACATGGAATGGTATCACCAGAAAGAAATGGGCTCAAGGTTCTTGCAAGCTGGAGTTTCCACCATGGCTATTAACTAGTATGACAATTTTATAGTTTGGCTTGTTATGGACGTGGCAATACCAGATATGTCTAGTTTTGTTTTGTTTTTTTACATAAATATACATACTTATTGGAATATTTATGTTTATTTGTTTATTTTCCCAAAATTTGTTTACATATTGTTAACATTTTTTTTTATTTTTTTTTTACTTTAATTTATCTAATCACTGATATAATCCCCTGCAGAGCTTGATCACTGCAGTGGATTATAAGTGTCTGGGCTGCAGCAGCTCTGCCACTTTGCCTCACACACCATGGATACAGAATGTTCTGTGAGGTGATCCATAACTGGGTTACCTGCAGACATCATGGTGATGACCCAGGGTTGCCATGACAACGATTGGATCCCTGTAATCGCGTTACAGGGATCCGATTGCTAGGGAGAGGTAAGTGATTCCTCTCTATGCCTCCTTAATGCTGCGATCGCATTGATCGCAGCATTTAGCGGGTTAAACTTCTGGGAGAGGCACGGGTATTAGTGCTGGGTTCCAGCTGTAAGATCAGCTGGTGACCCGACGACAATCGTAGGGGTACAGCGCCTGAAACCCCCGTGATCGCCATGACGTACTGGTACGTCATTAAGTGACTTAAAAATATAATCTATCAGTACATCATAGGTCATGAAGGGGTTAAAGAAGTTATCTACTACCATAACTCATTTCATTTTTTATTCATCAATCGTGCTGTTATGTGCCACTAAATGCATGCATACTCTTATTACAGTAATTTAAACCTTTTATCATGCAAATACAATCCCTTGGTGTGTTCCCGCAACAGCTTTGACATTTACATCCATCTCTTCTTCTCCCCAGGCTTGCTGTGCTCTGTTACTACAAAGTTCCTTAATGCAATGCAGTAGCCTTTGATCCAACACTTAGCTTGCCCCCACCCTTTTCCATCTTGTGCTGCTGAAGATAGTGGGAACTACCAGGTGTAAGAGCAGCCCAGGGTAGGTACCATCCCATCTGGTATTTGCCAGATAGCAAGTACAGCCCTGTCATTGTATTGGTTATGCAAATTTCAGCACTTTTCAGCTGTCCACCTCAGTGATTTGAGTATCTAAACCCTTTGCTAGTGAAGTGCTGCTATATACATTTCAAAACCAATGATTGGCTGTACTAGGCCAAAATAAGTGATGCTGCAAGCCTAGCCTGAGCGGCTGTACCTGCTATTTGCTCTCTGGCTGAATCACTCTTAAACCAAACCAATCACCAGGATTTCCAAGATAACCTAAAGCCAGTGCTATACTGGCACTATCATACTCATTCTATAGATACCTTTAGTTGTCAGATTGGATGTATAGTTTTTAAAATGCAGGCAAGTAAAGTTACAGAAATGTACAGCTTTTTGTTTGGCAGCAGCTACTGAATAGCTAATATGTGAGTGGGGTATCTATTCCCACCCCTGTCTGCTGCCTGACCTCTCTAGATGCTGAACTGTATAGGCTCCTTCCAAGTATGAGTCATTTCTGCAATGTGGTAGGGCGTGTTAGAAAAGCAGCTCATACACTCTAAGGCTATGTGCCCCCGCTGTGGAAAATTAGCGGAATTTGCCGCGATTTTTTTGTGGAAATTCTGCGGATTTTTCAAAAATCCGCAGTACAGCATGTCCCCAGCCATTTCTATGCCATTTGGGAACTGCTGTGCCCATGCTACAGTTTATTCTGCAGCTGAAATAATGCGAATTTCCCTGCGGAAAAATCTGCAGCATGTGAATTATTCCTGCGGATTTCTCCGCAGGGTCCCATACTTACCTGTCTTGATAGAAGATACCGGAGTCACTTCGTCGGGTGCAGACTGAAGCGCAGTGAAGCTAGGAGCAGGAACGAGGAGGTGGGCGGGGCCTGCACGAGCTCCGGTCATGTGACAGTCAGAGCTAGTTCAGGCCCGCCCACCTTCTCCAGCAATGTGCAGACAGATACAGCCGGAAAATGAAGTGCTGCATGATGGAGGTAAGTATGAACTCCCCGATCATTCCAGCACTTGTTCTGCATTGAGGATGCAGTGCCGAAGCCATGGTACTGTATCCTCAATGCAGAATACCCGCACCATATCCGCAGGACATTCCGCAAATAAACCGCAGCATGTAAACAGACAAAGTTGTGCTGCGGTTTTCTGGGAGCTCCTGTGGAATGTCCTGCGGATATATCCGCAGGACACTCTCCCCGTGGGCACATAGCCTTACATCTACAGAGGCCAGGCAGCAGACAGGGGCAGGAATAGAGAGCAAAACCCGACCCACATATTAGCTATTTGGCAGTTGCTGCCAATCAAAAAGCTGTACATTTCTGTAACTTTACTTGCTTGTATTTCAAAAACTATACATCCAATCTGACCACTAAAGGCATGTATAGCATCAGCATGATAGTGCCAGTATAGCACTGGCTTTAGATTATATAGTAAAATCCTGTTGATTAATTCCCTTTAAGCCATGTGTAAAATAGTATTGGGCACTGTTTTTGTGATCTAGGTAAATCGAATAACAAATTGTTTGAATTTGCCAGAACCTGTGAATTTCAGTAGATTTGACTTGAAGTTGATTAGCTGTCAATCAATCAGCTTATCTTTAGTATTTTCCAATGGAAGTAATACATTATTGCTTGACAAGTTACCTCTATTTTTCTTTAACTCTGAAACCAGCAGTTAATTGAGTCTAGATAACTAAAAGCATTATTTTAAGCCCAGTTTTTACTTGTTTCTTATATGCCGGGTAGAGATGAAGGTTAACCTTTTACTATTTCTAAGCTGTACAGACTAGGATGTACCTGACAATATTCAATATGGCAATATTTATAACACCAACCAGACCACAGTATATATATAAATATGGAGGCTTAATTGCACCAACCAAAATTATGACACCAAAAAATTATGTGCAAGCCAAGTAGTAAAAGCATATAATTTTATTACATTAAATATCCAGAATATACAAACAATGGATCAGCCCAGAAGGACGGATGATATAATGGGAGGCATAGGGCACTTGTTATAGAGTACCGAATTATCCAAAAACAGGTAATGCCTATTAAATTACGAGCAGTCAAATTGGCTACTGCCCCATAGAGTGATTATAATAATTACAAGTATATCTGTATACAAAAGATCTACGAGACTGCAACCAAAAGCAGCATAAATACATTGTATGAAAGGCAATTACCAATGGATCCGGGAGAGTAATAGTGTCATGGCAATATTTATGCTGAAAGTTTGAGCACAGAAGGAAAGTTATCCTTGATCCTTTGAAAATATTTTTCAGTAATATAGCTAAGTTTAACTTTATAACATTTTTACACAGACTACATGTAAAGAGCCTCTTGAAAAAGTGTAAGCGCCAAGAATAATAATGTACAAGTTTCACCTTGTTCAGGAAATGTAATATGGTACTGCTGAGGTGTTATACCTTATACATCACCTGCAGCCAGGAAAGAGATTACTATTCATGCAGGAGTTTATTGCTGGCATTTTTCATACAAGTTTTCCTTTATTTTACATTTTCTGTATTCACTCATAATATGATAGCGTCACACACTAATTAATATTGTGCTAAGCGCTCGATTCGAGCATTTTCAGAACGTCCGACTTGCTCAATTAGAGTACCGAGCACCGGAGCACTTTTGTGTTCACTTATGACTACACATGGTAAATCTGTCACATGAAATCTTCTGCTTTATTATTATACTCATATGCAACTGTTCATATTTAGATGTAACCATGATCCTATGATTTTACTGAATAGGACCTATAGCACCATAAATTAAAAAGTGGTGCTGTATATTCATTCCAGTGAAGGTGTTTAACCCCCAATATGGAGTAGAATAATTCAGTACAATTGACTGCCTGAACAACTGCTGTATAATTAGTCAGGGAAGGAAAATCCCAGCTGACACACAATGACCACCACACTATCAAACTGCCTATCCCTTAACATCCTGGACTCATGTAATTATGATTTTTGGAAAATTGCAGTTGCACTTGGATGAAAGGAATCTATCACCTGTTTTTTGCTGCTTCATCTGAGAGCAGCATGATTATAGGCAAAGAGATCCTGAATTTAATGATGTATCACTTAGATTACTGGGTGCAGCCATTTTAACACAATCACAATTTTTAGTTTTAGTCATGTAGCAGAGTACAGGGAGCAGTCCTGCCCAAACCTGGCTCTCAATAGATATTGTCCATTGACAGTGAAGTATCAGTAAGAGGGGAAGGCATGCCAGACATTGTAGTCCAACCAATGAGAAGTACTGCTGCTTAAATAAACATAGTAAATAAATAACAGATCATACCTTGACAAGACAGGCATCCCTGAATTATTTTTGTTAACCCTTGCAGGCAGCATGCTGTCTTCATCTTACATAGCAAAAACCTGCTGACAGATTCCCTTTAAATGCAGTCATTACAATGGTTTTCATAATTAGAGATGTGTGAACCCAAGGTTTGGTGTTCAGTGTTTGCACCAAACACAGACTTTTACAAAAAAATAGAGTTGGGGTTTGGAGCTCAGGTGCTTTACATATGCAAACCACTCACTCAAGCATCACTGAATGTATGTACATTCAGTGCATGGCTCAGCGCGAGCCACTTGCAGTGTTTGAACAGTTCATACTGGGGATAACAAGAGTGTGATCTGATGCAGTGTATAAAAAAAAAACACCTACCCCTGGGAAGTGATCTGTTTATGGCTGGCTCCATGTGGGTGGAGACCTGAACTGCCCAATCAGTAACTTCCATTGGGGTTCAGGTCAAATTCGGGTCCCAAATCGATCTTTATCTAAAGTCCGGCTGAACCCACTGAACTGAATTTCTACGGGTTTGCTCATCTCTATACATAATTACACAGAAGTCGGTTGGAAAGATATATCTAAAGTTATGTCATACAGTAAAACAACATAGTGTATATAGTCTGAAGTATTCTTACAAGTTTAATAAACGCCACTTGATGTAAATAAGAAAATGTAAAAAAATCCTTTCCCATGAAGCTTACTAAATCAGGTTAAAGCATTCAATGCTATACCATTCATGTGAACTGTGAAAACTCAATTCCTGTGGCTGTTTAATTACTGTAGAAACGAGAATTTGGCTTTTTTTATTCCATAAATCTTACATGTTGTTTTTTCATTAACTTCCAAAGCTAAAATTATTTCTTGCTATGAATTCTTTAAGATGTTTAAGACACAACTGTTTAAAAACATCAAAGTCCACCTAAGTTTAATCCCTTAGTGCTGTCACTTAAGGCCCAGTCACACACATTGACTTGCCAGTGATCCCGAAAACGATGCGACCTGATAGGGATCACTGGTAAGTCGCTGGGAGGTCGCAGGTAAGTCGCTGGGAGGTCGCAGGTGAGATGTCACACAGTCAGATCTTACCAACGATGCAGGAACAATACAGGTAGCAGTAGCGACCTGTATAACGATCTCAGCAGTCACTGTGACCCTGTCACACAGTGTCAAACACAGCGATGGGTCCTGCCCAGCAGGATTTCGCCTTTGAAGAAAATGGCCTGGACCATTCTGGAACAACTAGCGATCTCACAGCAGGGGCCTGGTCGCTGGTAAATGTCACACATAACGAGATCGCTAACGGGATCGCTACTGCGTCACAGAAACCGTGACTCAGCAGCGATCTCGCTAGCGGTACCTTTAACAATTTGGCCAATATTGACAGAAAAGATTTATAATTTCACTTGTATAATAAATGAATAGAATTACTTTATTTAGTGATAATGAGAGGATGACTGAAGGTTCGAAAATAACATAACATAACACCACTTTTGAAAAATATAATAGGTTCAGCATGTTGAGGTTAAAACTTTTGAATAGACAAAGTTAAAATGATTATAGAGTTTTTCTTTTAGTTTATTGCAAACTGAAATATTCTGTGGATAGGTAAAAAATGACTGTTACATCTGTGGAACCTCCCACTATCTCGAGAAAGGGCTCCATCTTGTACCTTTGTAAAAGGAGAAGTGAAAGTCCAACATGGTGTGGTGCACTCTATTTACTTCGGAATTTCTGTAAATAGCCTACTATGCTCAAGCTCAAAAATGTGAGCAGATTTAATATTTAGATGGCATAACATTAGGCAACTAGACAGTCTGAAAATGCATCAAATTTATCGTTGGGGCTCATCTCTAACAATATTGGCTTGCTTTACACTAAACGACTCATTGTGTAATTATTTTATACCAATTTTGTGGTGCTTTTTTCTTCCTGTTGTCTTAATTCAAACCAAATCCTTTTTGAAAAGTTTAACCCCTTTACTGATACTCTGTTTCCCCAAAAATAAGATACTGTCTTACATATTTTTGGGCCTGAAAAACTCTAAGTCTTATTTTTGGGGAGGGCTTATTCTCGGGAAAACATGGTTGGTGGAAAGTTTACCCCCCAAAAAATGCAGATCCCCCTTCCAAAGTTCATCATACTTACCAGACCCCAGATATCTGTGTGGCTCTCAGGTCTTCCTGCGATCTCCAGCAGGCTCTGCCAGCAGGTATGCTCCACACCATCTTCCCCTCTTTCTGGCCAACGCTCACACATCCGATTGCATAAATACACTCATGCACTCACAAACACACACACGAGATCTCACATACAATCGCGCACGCACACACTCACCTCATCCGGAGATACCACTTGCTTCCAACCAATAGGTTACTCTCTGCTCTCTTGTCTCTATGATGCGTTCCACCACTGGGTCCTCCATACATTCCACCCACAGGTCCTGGCACTCCACTGCACAGCGTCGCAGGTGCTTATGCCACCCAGAAGAATTGATATCGCTGGATGGGGTGAGTGTGAGTGTGCAATCTGATGTGTGATTGTGTGTGTGTGATCTGATATGTGTGTGTGTGTGTGTGTGTATGTGTGTGATCTGATGTGTGTGGGTGTGCGTTCCGCCGCAGGTCCTTGATGCGTTCCACTGCTCATGATTGGTGTCTGGTGAGTATGATCGCAGGGTCTTCTCTCTTGTTTCCTCTCTCTTTCAATGTCCATAATGAAGTGTTCTGCAATATCTGTAACTTTTTTAGCTGAATGGACACTTAATCATTGAACTGTGACTAGGGTTTATTTTCGGGGTAGGGCTTATATTTAAGCCTTGCTGAAAACTACTGCTAGGCCTTATTTTAAAGATAGGTCTTATTTTCGGGGAAACACGGTAGCTAAGATAACTCATTCATTGAGGTGTCTAAAACATAGTAAATGCATATAATCCAGGCTTTTGGAATATGCTTTTATAGATAGTTGGGGTATTTCACTTAGTAAATCTTCCCCATTTTGTTGAAATAGGTTGATCTCTTTAACCCAGGAGTGGGGAACCTCCGGCCCGCAGGCCGTATATGGCCCGCCATGCCCTTTTATGCGGCCCCCAGGCAGATTCCCGCCACCGCCATCTTGTGGGCCACCGGCCCTTTAAATCCGCACATGTGCTGCTGTGCTTTCCAATGTGTTATCCTGAGAGAGGACTTACTTTGTGGGCGGGTTTAGTGCTCTGTGTTGCCCGCCCTCTGCCCTCGGAGCTGCGTTCCCGCCCCCTGGCTCTCGGAGCTGCGTTCCCGCCCCCCCGGCTCTCGGAGCTGCGTTCTCGCCCCCGGCCCTCTGTGCTGTGTTCCCACCCCCCGGCCCTCTGAGCTGCGTTCCCGCACCCAGCTCTTGGAGCTGCGTGCCACCCCCCAGCCCTCTGAGCTGCGTTCCCACCCACCGGCCCTCTGAGCTGCGTTCCCACCCACCGGCACTCTGTGTGCACCCCAATGCTGTGTATCACCCCAGGTTTGTGTGTCCCTCCTCCCCCCCCACTGATGTCAGGGCTCCGCAAGTGATATCTGTGCCCCCCCAGTGGTGCCTGCACCCCAGCCCCTCTTGTGTGGTGCCTGTGCCCCAGCCCCTCTTGTGTGGTGCCTGTGTCCCAGCCCCTCTTGTGTGGTGTCTGCGCCCCAGCCCCTCTTGTGTGGTGCTTGCACCCCAGCCCCTCTTGTGTGGTGTCTGCGCCCCAGCCCCTCTTGTGTGGTGCCAGCGCCCCAGCCCCTCTTGTGATGTGCATGTCCTCAGCGTCTCCTGTGACTTATACATCTCAGGAGGGGCGGGGGGCATTTACATCACAGGAGGGGCTGGGGGCACATACATCACAAAAGGGGCTGGGGGAATATACATCACAAGAGGAGCTGGGGGAACATACATTACAGGAAGGCTGGAGGCATATACATCACAGGAGGGACTGGGGGCATATACATCACAGGAGGGGCTGGGGGCATATACATGTCCCCAGCCCCTTGTGTGATGTATGTGCCCCCAGTGTCTCCTGTGATGTAGATACAGCGTCTGTTATGGGATGTATATGATTTACCAATCTTATCACAAAGAGTTGACTGCGCTCCAGACCCAGACAAAAATGAAAAAGCAGCTGTGAGAAAAAATATGATTAGTATGACCAAACATCACAGCTGCACCAAAGAGAAGCTGCTCCGGCCGCCACAGTAGGGGGTAAGTTAATTAATTGTTTGACCAAATATAGCAGGGTCATTTTCACATTGATAATTTTGTGCGGCCCCCGAAGGTTGGTAGAAATTTCCAAATGGCCCCCGGCTGGAAAAAGGTTCCCCACCCCTGCTTTAACCCCATGTGAATACAGGAAGGTAGTTATCATGAATTGCTGTATATTCATGGTGCTTGTGCGTTTGCATCATAAGCAGTGGGTGTAAGTTGAGGCATAAAGCTGACATGGTGCTGCATTGGCTGGAATTGCTGCTAACAGATCTCACCATTTTAATACTTAGTTATCTTGGAATTTAGGTGGTTTTGTAGTGCTCCTGAGACTGGGTGGTACAGGGTATTGTATTGTATGTATTTTTATGTATTTTATAATATCCGTCCACTCTGGGCAGGAAGAGGTTAAGTCTGTTTCTGCTGCACACAGCCTCACATACAGACAGAGGGAACATTCCTTAGGTGGGGACACGTACAGGAGGAAGTTACAAAAGGGACAGTTTGGTTTAATTTTACCTCAGAATGCCTTGGAAAAGCAGTGAGAGTGGATACGCAGTGACGAGCTCCCTGGGGAGTGGTGTCTCTCTCTCTCAGGGAGGCAGAGCAGAGGAGCCACCAGGTTCAGATTGGTTACACACCCTTTCCTTACCTGGGACCAGGGAAGTGGATGGCTGAGGACCCCTAAGCTGAGAGAGATGCCAGTTAGGAGGCTCCAGGTCCATTAGTCGGCAGAAACTTTGAATGGGAGAGGTGACTAGCCGGGAAGGAGTTGAGAGCCTGGGACTGGTAGTCGTGTGGCATGGAGGAGAAGAGGGTTACAGATGGGAAGATTACGTTGCCCCCCTTGAACCAGCGCAGATCCTGGTGGCAGAGTAATGGGTCTCAAGAGCTCTAGAGACAAGGAGGGGACCACCACACTCGTGCACAAAAAGGAGAAAGCCCACAGACTGCTCTACCAGACTTTGATCTCTGTCCTGCCTAGGAACGACTGGAATCATTGCAGTAAAGAAAGAACAGTGAGTAAACAAAATCTGAAACCCGCAACCCAGTGACTCTTACTCTGTTTGTTGTCGCCTTGTGATCTGGCGATTCCCAGCTCCCCGTTCTCCCTCTGCTTGTGGGGAGCAATATCATCCCGGCTGCACTGCAACTTCTCCCCTGGCGAGGTACCCTGCAGCGGCGGCCTTATCCCTGGCCGCACACCTCAGGTGGCGTAGTTGACATAATCCGTTCCACTCCTGGAGGAGGAAGGGTCCGCAGCGGAGGAGACAGGGACCCCAGTCACTACCGTAACCGGTGACAGCTTCTCCAGGAACAATCCATGCTAACCCTGCTTTTACTGTGCAACACGGGGCCATGGAACCGGGTCAGGCCACAACTTCTACAAACCACTGGCTCGGCGATGGATATACAAGGTACAGACCAAAGCTCCTATCTTGAGCTCTGTGGGGTGTCACAGTTTACATAGGTAGAAGGTTCAAACACAGCATAAACATGGATGATGATGGTTGCTTCTTAAATGGGTCTAATAGATAGCATGTTAGTGTAATAGGTATATTATGCTGCAATACACACACCGTGTATTTATGTGTGTATATTTGCAGAACACATACGGTATATTTCAGAGTGTTATACTAGTAATCAGAAAGTTAAATATTCCAATCCAATAGTGTGACTAAGTAGAAAAAATAGGTGCTAAAAAGTAAAAATTTTAAAATAGTTAAAAGACAAAAATTCAAGTAAAAATGTTTTACACCCTTTTAAATTCCAAAGTTCTTTATTATTTGAAAGATATGAAAAAAAACATGCAAAGCATTTCTTGTAAAATGCACATTGGGAGTGGTGGGTCCTTGGTGGCCTCTCTAGTAGAGTTGAGCGCGGTTCGTGGTTCTCCAGTTCTAGGCTCGAGTGATTTTGGGGCCTGTTCTAGATCGAACTAGAACTCGAGCTTTTTGCAAAAGCTCGATAGTTCTAGAAACGTTCGAGAACGGTTCTAGCAGCAAAAAAACAGCTAAATCATAGCTTGGTTTCTGCTGTAATAGTGTAAGTCACTCTGTGAATCACACTATTATGACATTTCAGTGTATAGTGTGCGTGAACAGCGCCTTCAGATCACTGCTGTTTCTATAATGGCTTGTCTTCCTTCCCTAAGAGCGCGCGTCTTGTGGGGCGGGCCAGCATGTCAGCCAATCCCAGACACACACACAGCTAAGTAGACTTTGAGCCAGAGAAGCAACGGCATGTGTGATAGGATATCCATGTCACATGTCCCTGCATTATAAAACCGGACATTTTCTTCCAGGACGCCATTATCTGCCTTCTGCGTCTTTGGTGTCAGACATCACTGTCGCAGCTCCGTCCTCCTGAGTCCTATCGCCGATACAGCTGTATGCGCTGCATACACAGCGTTAGACAGCTTAGGGAGAGCACTTTATAGCAGTCCTTTTAAGGGCTCAAACCGGCAGGGTCAGAGTTAAGGTGACAGGTCCTGAAAACAGCGCCAGCGTCTGTGTAGCCAAGGTCAGGGATTTCCTCCCTGCATTTCCCTATTAGGAGGGATAGAAAGGCAGGCTTCCATTCCTCTACCCAGAGCCCCAAAATCCTGGCACTGTACCCTCGTGTCCTCTGCATACTCCAACTCATTATAACTAAGCCATTATACTAGCAAACACTCAGTGTACCTAGTGGCATCCTAAACGTGGCTATTGGACTTTGCTATAGTCCCACTAGTGCAAAGACATTTGCAGAGCGCATCTGCCTGCGTTGCACACTCCAACTCATTATAACTAAGCCATTATACTAGCAAACACTCAGTGTACCTAGTGGCATCCTATACGTGGCTATTGGACTTTGCTATAGTCCCACTAGTGCAAAGACATTTGCAGAGCGCATCTGCCTGCGTTGCACACTCCAACTCATTATAACTAAGCCATTATACTAGCAAACACTCAGTGTACCTAGTGGCATCCTATCTGTGGCTATTGGACTTTGCTATAGTCCCACTAGTGCAAAGACATTTGCAGAGCGCATCTGCCTGCGTTGCACACTCCAACTCATTATAACTAAGCCATTATACTAGCAAACACTCAGTGTACCTAGTGGCATCCTATACGTGGCTATTGGACTTTGCTATAGTCCCACTAGTGCAAAGACATTTGCAGAGCGCGTCTGCCTGCATTGCACACTCCAACTCATGATAACTAAGCCATTATACTAGCAAACACTCAGTGTACCTAGTGGCATCCTATCTGTGGCTATTGGACTTTGCTATAGTCCCACTAGTGCAAAGACATTTGCAGAGCGCATCTGCCTGCGTTGCACACTCCAACTCATTATAACTAAGCCATTATACTAGCAAACACTCAGTGTACCTAGTGGCATCCTATCTGTGGCTATTGGACTTTGCTATAGTCCCACTAGTGCAAAGACATTTGCAGAGCGCGTCTGCCTGCATTGCACACTCCAACTCATGATAACTAAGCCATTATACTAGCAAACACTCAGTGTACCTAGTGGCATCCTATCTGTGGCTATTGGACTTTGCTATAGTCCCACTAGTGCAAAGACATTTGCAGAGCGCATCTGCCTGCGTTGCACACTCCAACTCATTATAACTAAGCCATTATACTAGCAAACACTCAGTGTACCTAGTGGCATCCTATCTGTGGCTATTGGACTTTGCTATAGTCCCACTAGTGCAAAGACATTTGCAGAGCGCATCTGCCTGCGTTGCACACTCCAACTCATTATAACTAAGCCATTATACTAGCAAACACTCAGTGTACCTAGTGGCATCCTAAACGTGGCTATTGTACTTTGCTATAGTCCCACTAGTGCAAAGACATTTGCAGAGCGCATCTGCCTGCGTTGCACACTCCAACTCAATATAACTAAGCCATTATACTAGCAAACACTCAGTGTATAGAGTGGCATCCTATCTGTGGCTATTGGACTTTGCTATAGTCCCACTAGTGCAAAGACATTTGCAGAGCGCATCTGCCTGCGTTGCACACTCCAACTCATTATAACTAAGCCATTATACTAGCAAACACTCAGTGTACCTAGTGGCATCCTATCTGTGGCTATTGGACTTTGCTATAGTCCCACTAGTGCAAAGACATTTGCAGAGCGCGTCTGCCTGCGGTGCACACTCCAACTCATGATAACTAAGCCATTATACTAGCAAACACTCAGTGTACCTAGTGGCATCCTATACGTGGCTATTGTACTTTGCTATAGTCCCACTAGTGCAAAGACATTTGCAGAGCGCATCTGCCTGCGTTGCACACTCCAACTCATTATAACTAAGCCATTATACTAGCAAACACTCAGTGTACCTAGTGGCATCCTATCTGTGGCTATTGGACTTTGCTATAGTCCCACTAGTGCAAAGACATTTGCAGAGCGCATCTGCCTGCGTTGCACACTCCAACTCATTATAACTAAGCCATTATACTAGCAAACACTCAGTGTACCTAGTGGCATCCTATCTGTGGCTATTGGACTTTGCTATAGTCCCACTAGTGCAAAGACATTTGCAGAGCGCATCTGCCTGCGTTGCACACTCCAACTCATTATAACTAAGCCATTATACTAGCATTTTTTGCTGCCAGTTTAAGGGCCGTAGTTGCATTGTCAGGGATATTTATTCTTTATTATTCTGCTGTTAATAAAGCTAGACCACCACTGCAATCTTCACCACCTCTCAATTTTTACTACCACATTTTCAGTCCACAATCTTGTCGCAATCAACATGAGTGGCAAAATGACAGATGCTGGTGGAAAGGGGAAGAGGCGTGGTGGAAAAGGCAAAAAAGGTTTTGTCTGTGGGGAAGGTGGCAAAGCTCCATTATCATCTGCTGAAGATAGACCATCTACCAGCAAAAGTAAGATGTCTACTACTTACCGTGGACAATCGGATGTGCTCCCTTTTTTACGGACACGAACAACAGGAAGAAAGGTAGATGATGGGCAAAAAAGGAAAATGCTTGAATGGATCTCAAGTGGTCCAACAAGTGCCCTCTCAGCCACTTCAAGTACCGCATCCAAAAAACACCAGTCCTCTGAGTTGTCATCCCAATCACACTTGATTTCTCCCAGCTCTGAAGTCTCCATCAGCCCTGCACAGTATGGTGGAACTGAGATGGCTGAGTCTGCAGAGCTGTTCAGTCACACTATAGCCTGGGAATCAGAGGTCTGCTCCCAAGCTACAGTGAGTACAGAACAGGAAATGGTCTGCAGTGATGCCCAGAACCTTTGTGACTCTGATTCAGGCCGTGAGGACCAAGTTTCTGAGCATAATGTTGACCCTTTGTCACAAACTGTAACACCTGTGGTTATAGACAATGAGGAACATACTGATGAAGATGAGACGCAGATACCCGATTGGGATGACAACTTAAATATTCGGTCAGGGCAAGAAGAGGCTCGGTCTGAGGGGGAGGGGAGTGCAAACACAACAATTGATGATGAAGTTCTAGATCCCACCTACTGTCAACCCCCAGTCAGGCACTCGAGGAGGTCAACAGAGGCGGTGGAGGAGGATGCAACCGACGACGAAGTTACCTTGCGCCTTCCTGGACAGAGTCGGAGCACTGGTAGCACGTCTACAACTGCATCCTCAGCCACCACTCTGCCTATGAGCATTATTCGGGGTGGATCAACAGGTCGCATGGCCTCTAAGCCTTGCCTAGCCTGGTCCTTTTTTGACATAGCAAAAGATCGCCCAAATTATGTGATCTGTAAACTTTGTCATGATTCTCTTAGTAGAGGTCAAAACCTCAGCAGTTTGACAACTTCTTCCATGAATCGTCACATGAATAAATATCATAGGTCCCGGTGGGAAGCTCACTGTGCTGCAATGCGGCCTAGCAGAGCGAACCATCCACCGCCTGCCCCTTCCAGTGCATCCGCGCGCTCTTCATCTTCTAGGACTGTGGGGACAGCTGTCACACCTGTTTTTCCACGCAAAACTTCCACCACTGTAACCGCAACAGGCAGTTTGCTTGGTAGGTCGTCAGTTGGTTTGGAAGGGGAAACAAGTGAGTGTGTACAGCTATCTCAGACATCGATAGCACCAACGTTGGATGAAGGCAACATCATGTCTCCGCCTGCACTTTCCTCACAAACCTGCATTTTTCCAGGGACACCCTACTCAACACCGTCTACACACAGCAGCCAGATCTCTGTCCCTCAGATGTGGTCAAATAAAAGGCCACTTCCTCCGACCCATGACAAAGCTAAGAGGTTGACTCTATCCCTCTGTAAGCTGTTGGCTACCGAAATGCTGCCTTTCCGCCTAGTGGACACACAGGATTTTAGAGACCTTATGTCTGTCGCTGTGCCCCAGTACCAGATGCCTAGTCGCCACTACTTCTCTAAGAAAGGTGTGCCCGCGCTACACCAGCATGTCGCACACAACATCACCGCTTCCTTGAGAAACTCTGTGTGTGAACGGGTGCATTTCACCACCGATACTTGGACCAGTAAGCATGGACAGGGACGTTACATGTCGCTGACTGGGCACTGGGTAACTATGGTGATAGATGGTGAAGGGTCTGCTGCACAAGTCTTGCCGTCCCCACGACTTGTGTGTCAATCCTCTGTCTGTCCAAGTTCCGCCACTGCTTCTGCATCCTCCACCTCATCTGGGTCCTCCACCTCCGCCCCAAGCCTGCCTGGTCAGGCCACCAGCGTTCTCACTGCGCAGAAGGAATCACGCACGCCTCATTACTATGCTGGCAGCAGAGCGCAACGGCATCAGGCGGTCTTTAGCTTGACATGTCTTGGGAATAAGAGTCACACAGCTGAGGAGTTGTGGTCAGCTCTGCGGTCCGAGTTTAATAAATGGTTGTCTCCACTCAACCTGCAGCCTGGTAAGGCCATGTGCGACAATGCTGCAAACCTGGGTGCGGCCCTTCGCCTGGGCAAGGTGACACACGTACCTTGTATGGCTCACGTGCTGAACCTTGTCGTCCAGCAATTTTTAACACACTATCCCGGCCTAGATGGCCTTCTGAACAGGGCACGAAAACTGTCTGCTCACTTCCGCCGTTCAAGCGCCGCAGCAGAGCGACTTGCGTCGCTCCAGAAGTCTTTCGGCCTGCCGGTTCATCGCCTGAAATGCGATGTGGCGACACGCTGGAATTCAACTCTCCACATGTTACAGCGACTGTGGCAGCACCGCAGAGCCCTGGTGCAATACGTCATGACGTATAGCCTGGGCCAATGAGATGCAGAGGTGGGGCAGATCACCCTGATGGAGTGGTCTCAGATCAAGGACCTATGCACCCTTCTGCACAGTTTCGACATGGCGACGAATATGTTTAGCGCTGACAATGCCATTATCAGCATGACGATTCCAGTCATTTACATGCTGGAGCACACGCTAAACACTATTCGGAGTCAGGGGGTGGGACAACATGAAGGGGAGGAACTACAGGAGGATTCATATGCGCAAGGGACAACAACATCACCAAGGTCCAGACGTTCATCATCACCAACGCAGCAGGCATGGGACCATGGGGGACAGGGATCGACAAGGGCGCATAGTAGCAGGCGAAATGTTGAGCAAGGTGCAGGAGAACATGAAGAAATGGAGGACGAACTGTCCATGGACATGGAAGACTCAGCGGATGAGGGAGACCTTGGTCAAATTTCAGTTGAAAGAGGTTGGGGGGAGATGTCAGAGGAAGAAAGAACGGTTAGCACCTCTATGCCACAAACACAGCGTGGACTTGGTCCGCATGGCTGCGCAAGACACATGAGTGCCTTTTTGTTGCACTACCTCCAACATGACAGTCGTATTGTCAAAATTAGAAGTGATGATGACTACTGGATTGCCACACTATTAGATCCCCGGTACAAGTCCAAATTTTGTGACATAATTCCAGCCATAGAAAGGGACGCACGTATGCAGGAGTATCAGCAGAAGCTGTTACTCGATCTTAGCTCGGCTTTTCCACCAAACAACCGTGCAGGTGCAGGGAGGGAATCTCCCAGTTGTAACTTGACAAACATGGGACGGTCTCGTCATCTTCAACAGTCTACCCGTACCAGTAGGACCGTATCTGGTGCTGGTAACAGCAATTTTATGGAATCTTTTCATAATTTTTTTAGACCCTCTTTTGCAAGGCCACCAGAGACAACAAGTCTGACACATAGTCAACGGCCTGGAGAGGATGATACAGGAGTATCTCCAAATGAACATCGATGCCATGACTGTGCAACTGGAGCCTTGCTCCTTTTGGGCTTCAAACCTAGAAAAATGGCCAGAGCTCGCAACTTACGCCTTGGAGATTTTGTCGTGTCCAGCTGCCAGCGTTGTCTCTGAACGTGTCTTCAGTGCTGCTGGGTGTGTGCTGACAGATAAGCGCACGCGTCTGTCCAGTGACAATGTGGACAGACTGACGTTCATCAAAATGAACAAGTCATGGATCCACAAGGAATTTACTACCCCTGTGTCATCCTGGGGAGAGTAAATGCTTGTTGATTTGGAATGTGCTTGATGCAAATCAAAACATCCTGTTTGCAACTAGGGCCCAAGTGCTGCCACTGATGGGGTGGGTGTCTGTGTGGCCCAATTTTTGGAAAAAAGGGAGACTCCGCTTGGAGTAACCCTTGCTTGCTGTGTTTTTAAAAGAAGCCAAGATGAACAGAGCTGGGATCAGGAAAGACTTTGCTACCTACCCCGGTGTCATCCTGGGGACGGATAAGAATGGCGTATTTTTGAATGTGCTTGATGCAAATGTAGCTGGGAAGTGTACAACTGGGGCACAACTGCTGCCACTGAAGGGGTGGGTGTGTGTGGGGCCCAATTTTTGGAAAAAAGGGAGACTCCGCTTGGAGTAACCCTTGCTTACATTGTTTTTAAAAGAAGCCAAGATGAACAGAGCTGGGATCAGGAAAGACTTTGCTACCTACCCCGGTGTCATCGTGGGGACGGTTAATTATGGCGTATTTTTGAATGTGCTTGATGCAAATCAAAACATCCTGTTTGCAACTAGGGCCCAAGTGCTGCCACTGATGGGGTGGGTGTCTGTGTGGCCCAATTTTTGGAAACAAGGGAGACTCCGCTTGGAGTAACCCTTGCTTGCTGTGTTTTTAAAAGAAGCCAAGATGAACAGAGCTGGGATCAGGAAAGACTTTGCTACCTACCCCGGTGTCATCCTGGGGACGGTTAATTATGGCGTATTTTTGAATGTGCTTGATGCAAATCAAAACATCCTGTTTGCAACTAGGGCCCAAGTGCTGCCACTGATGGGGTGGGTGTCTGTGTGGCCCAATTTTTGGAAAAAAGGGAGACTCCGCTTGGAGTAACCCTTGCTTGCTGTGTTTTTAAAAGAAGCCAAGATGAACAGAGCTGGGATCAGGAAAGACTTTGTTACCTACCCCGGTGTCATCCTGGGGACGGATAAGAATGGCGTATTTTTGAATGTGCTTGATGCAAATGTAGCTGTGAAGTGTACAACTGGGGCACAACTGTTGCCACTGAAGGGGTGGGTGTGTGTGGGGCCCAATTTTTGGAAAAAAGGGAGACTCCGCTTGGAGTAACCCTTGCTTACATTGTTTTTAAAAGAAGCCAAGATGAACAGAGCTGGGATCAGGAAAGACTTTGCTACCTACCCCGGTGTCATCCTGGGGACGGTTAATTATGGCGTATTTTTGAATGTGCTTGATGCAAATCAAAACATCCTGTTTGCAACTAGGGCCCAAGTGCTGCCACTGATGGGGTGGGTGTGTGTGGGGCCCAATTTTTGGAAAAAAGGGAGACTCCGCTTGGAGTAACCCTTGCTTACATTGTTTTTAAAAGAAGCCAAGATGAACAGAGCTGGGATCAGGAAAGACTTTGCTACCTACCCCGGTGTCATCCTGGGGACGGTTAATTATGGCGTATTTTTGAATGTGCTTGATGCAAATCAAAACATCCTGTTTGCAACTAGGGCCCAAGTGCTGCCACTGATGGGGTGGGTGTCTGTGTGGCCCAATTTTTGGAAAAAAGGGAGACTCCGCTTGGAGTAACCCTTGCTTGCTGTGTTTTTAAAAGAAGCCAAGATGAACAGAGCTGGGATCAGGAAAGACTTTGCTACATACCCCGGTGTCATCCTGGGGACGGTTAATTATGGCGTATTTTTGAATGTGCTTGATGCAAATCAAAACATCCTGTTTGCAACTAGGGCCCAAGTGCTGCCACTGATGGGGTGGGTGTCTGTGTGGCCCAATTTTTGGAAAAAAGGGAGACTCCGCTTGGAGTAACCCTTGCTTGCTGTGTTTTTAAAAGAAGCCAAGATGAACAGAGCTGGGATCAGGAAAGACTTTGTTACCTACCCCGGTGTCATCCTGTGGACGGATAAGAATGGCGTATTTTTGAATGTGCTTGATGCAAATGTAGCTGTGAAGTGTACAACTGGGGCACAACTGCTGCCACTGAAGGGGTGGGTGTGTGTGGGGCCCAATTTTTAGAAAAAAAGGGAGACTCCGCTTGGAGTAACCCTTGCTTGCTGTGTTTTTAAAAGAAGCCAAGATGAACAGAGCTGGAATCAGGAAAGACTTTGCTACCTACCCCGGTGTCATCCTGGGGACGGTTAATTATGGCGTATTTTTGAATGTGCTTGATGCAAATCAAAACATCCTGTTTGCAACTAGGGCCCAAGTGCTGCCACTGATGGGGTGGGTGTCTGTGTGGCCCAATTTTTGGAAAAAAGGGAGACTCCGCTTGGAGTAACCCTTGCTTGCTGTGTTTTTAAAAGAAGCCAAGATGAACAGAGCTGGGATCAGGAAAGACTTTGTTACCTACCCCGGTGTCATCCTGGGGACGGATAAGAATGGCGTATTTTTGAATGTGCTTGATGCAAATGTAGCTGTGAAGTGTACAACTGGGGCACAACTGCTGCCACTGAAGGGGTGGGTGTGTGTGGGGCCCAATTTTTGGAAAAAAGGGAGACTCCGCTTGGAGTAACCCTTGCTTACATTGTTTTTAAAAGAAGCCAAGATGAACAGAGCTGGGATCAGGAAAGACTTTGCTACCTACCCCGGTGTCATCCTGGGGACGGTTAATTATGGCGTATTTTTGAATGTGCTTGATGCAAATCAAAACATCCTGTTTGCAACTAGGGCCCAAGTGCTGCCACTGATGGGGTGGGTGTCTGTGTGGCCCAATTTTTGGAAAAAAGGGAGACTCCGCTTGGAGTAACCCTTGCTTGCTGTGTTTTTAAAAGAAGCCAAGATGAACAGAGCTGGGATCAGGAAAGACTTTGCTACCTACCCCGGTGTCATCCTGGCGACGGTTAATTATGGCGTATTTTTGAATGTGCTTGATGCAAATCAAAACATCCTGTTTGCAACTAGGGCCAAAGTGCTGCCACTGATGGGGTGGGTGTCTGTGTGGCCCAATTTTTGGAAAAAAGGGAGACTCCGCTTGGAGTAACCCTTGCTTGCTGTGTTTTTAAAAGAAGCCAAGATGAACAGAGCTGGGATCAGGAAAGACTTTGTTACCTACCCCGGTGTCATCCTGGGGACGGATAAGAATGGCGTATTTTTGAATGTGCTTGATGCAAATGTAGCTGTGAAGTGTACAACTGGGGCACAACTGCTGCCACTGAAGGGGTGGGTGTGTGTGGGGCCCAATTTTTGGAAAAAAGGGAGACTCCGCTTGGAGTAACCCTTGCTTACATTGTTTTTAAAAGAAGCCAAGATGAACAGAGCTGGGATCAGGAAAGACTTTGCTACCTACCCCGGTGTCATCCTGGGGACGGTTAATTATGGCGTATTTTTGAATGTGCTTGATGCAAATCAAAACATCCTGTTTGCAACTAGGGCCCAAGTGCTGCCACTGATGGGGTGGGTGTCTGTGTGGCCCAATTTTTGGAAAAAAGGGAGACTCCGCTTGGAGTAACCCTTGCTTGCTGTGTTTTTAAAAGAAGCCAAGATGAACAGAGCTGGGATCAGGAAAGACTTTGCTACCTACCACGGTGTCATCCTGGGGACGGTTAATTATGGCGTATTTTTGAATGTGCTTGATGCAAATCAAAACATCCTGTTTGCAACTAGGGCCCAAGTGCTGCCACTGATGGGGTGGGTGTCTGTGTGGCCCAATTTTTGGAAAAAAGGGAG
The DNA here is from genome assembly GCF_048569485.1 of Anomaloglossus baeobatrachus. NCBI lineage: Eukaryota > Metazoa > Chordata > Amphibia > Anura > Aromobatidae > Anomaloglossus > Anomaloglossus baeobatrachus. The sequence goes on from NC_134358.1 coordinate 390,995,033, forward strand.
ACTCCGCTTGGAGTAACCCTTGCTTGCTGTGTTTTTAAAAGAAGCCAAGATGAACAGAGCTGGGATCAGGAAAGACTTTGTTACCTACCCCGGTGTCATCCTGGGGACGGATAAGAATGGCGTATTTTTGAATGTGCTTGATGCAAATGTAGCTGTGAAGTGTACAACTGGGGCACAACTGCTGCCACTGAAGGGGTGGGTGTGTGTGGGGCCCAATTTTTGGAAAAAAGGGAGACTCCGCTTGGAGTAACCCTTGCTTACATTGTTTTTAAAAGAAGCCAAGATGAACAGAGCTGGGATCAGGAAAGACTTTGCTACCTACCCCGGTGTCATCCTGGGGACGGTTAATTATGGCGTATTTTTGAATGTGCTTGATGCAAATCAAAACATCCTGTTTGCAACTAGGGCCCAAGTGCTGCCACTGATGGGGTGGGTGTCTGTGTGGCCCAATTTTTGGAAAAAAGGGAGACTCCGCTTGGAGTAACCCTTGCTTGCTGTGTTTTTAAAAGAAGCCAAGATGAACAGAGCTGGGATCAGGAAAGACTTTGCTACCTACCCCGGTGTCATCCTGGGGACGGTTAATTATGGCGTATTTCTGAATGTGCTTGATGCAAATCAAAACATCCTGTTTGCAACTAGGGCTTAAGTGCTGCCACTGATGGGGTGGGTGTCTGTGTGGCCCAATTTTTGGAAAAAAAGGGAGACTCCGCTTGGAGTAACCCTTGCTTGCTGTGTTTTTAAAAGAAGCCAAGATGAACAGAGCTGGGATCAGGAAAGACTTTGCTACCTACCCCGGTGTCATCCTGGGGACGGTTAATTATGGCGTATTTTTGAATGTGCTTGATGCAAATCAAAACATCCTGTTTGCAACTAGGGCCCAAGTGCTGCCACTGATGGGGTGGGGGTCTGTGTGGCCCAATTTTTGGAAAAAAGGGAGACTCCGCTTGGAGTAACCCTTGCTTGCTGTGTTTTTAAAAGAAGCCAAGATGAACAGAGCTGGGATCAGGAAAGACTTTGTTACCTACCCCGGTGTCATCCTGGGGACGGATAAGAATGGCGTATTTTTGAATGTGCTTGATGCAAATGTAGCTGTGAAGTGTACAACTGGGGCACAACTGCTGCCACTGAAGGGGTGGGTGTGTGTGGGGCCCAATTTTTGGAAAAAAGGGAGACTCCGCTTGGAGTAACCCTTGCTTACATTGTTTTTAAAAGAAGCCAAGATGAACAGAGCTGGGATCAGGAAAGACTTTGCTACCTACCCCGGTGTCATCGTGGGGACGGTTAATTATGGCGTATTTTTGAATGTGCTTGATGCAAATCAAAACATCCTGTTTGCAACTAGGGCCCAAGTGCTGCCACTGATGGGGTGGGTGTCTGTGTGGCCCAATTTTTGGAAAAAAGGGAGACTCCGCTTGGAGTAACCCTTGCTTGCTGTGTTTTTAAAAGAAGCCAAGATGAACAGAGCTGGGATCAGGAAAGACTTTGCTACCTACCCCGGTGTCATCCTGGGGACGGTTAATTATGGCGTATTTTTGAATGTGCTTGATGCAAATCAAAACATCCTGTTTGCAACTAGGGCCCAAGTGCTGCCACTGATGGGGTGGGTGTCTGTGTGGCCCAATTTTTGGAAAAAAGGGAGACTCCGCTTGGAGTAACCCTTGCTTGCTGTGTTTTTAAAAGAAGCCAAGATGAACAGAGCTGGGATCAGGAAAGACTTTGCTACCTACCCCGGTGTCATCCTGGGGACGGTTAATTATGGCGTATTTTTGAATGTGCTTGATGCAAATCAAAACATCCTGTTTGCAACTAGGGCCCAAGTGCTGCCACTGATGGGGTGGGTGTCTGTGTGGCCCAATTTTTGGAAAAAAGGGAGACTCCGCTTGGAGTAACCCTTGCTTGCTGTGTTTTTAAAAGAAGCCAAGATGAACAGAGCTGGGATCAGGAAAGACTTTGTTACCTACCCCGGTGTCATCCTGGGGACGGATAAGAATGGCGTATTTTTGAATGTGCTTGATGCAAATGTAGCTGTGAAGTGTACAACTGGGGCACAACTGCTGCCACTGAAGGGGTGGGTGTGTGTGGGGCCCAATTTTTGGAAAAAAGGGAGACTCCACTTGGAGTAACCCTTGCTTACATTGTTTTTAAAAGAAGCCAAGATGAACAGAGCTGGGATCAGGAAAGACTTTGCTACCTACCCCGGTGTCATCCTGGGGACGGTTAATTATGGCGTATTTTTGAATGTGCTTGATGCAAATCAAAACATCCTGTTTGCAACTAGGGCCCAAGTGCTGCCACTGATGGGGTGGGTGTCTGTGTGGCCCAATTTTTGGAAAAAAGGGAGACTCCGCTTGGAGTAACCCTTGCTTGCTGTGTTTTTAAAAGAAGCCAAGATGAACAGAGCTGGGATCAGGAAAGACTTTGCTACCTACCCCGGTGTCATCCTGGGGACGGTTAATTATGGCGTATTTTTGAATGTGCTTGATGCAAATCAAAACATCCTGTTTGCAACTAGGGCCCAAGTGCTGCCACTGATGGGGTGGGTGTCTGTGTGGCCCAATTTTTGGAAAAAAGGGAGACTCCGCTTGGAGTAACCCTTGCTTGCTGTGTTTTTAAAAGAAGCCAAGATGAACCAAGCAGGGATCAGGAAAGATTTTGTTACCTACCCCGGTGTCATCCTGGGGACGGATAAGAATGGCGTATTTTTGAATGTGCTTGATGCAAATGTAGCTGTGAAGTGTACAACTGGGGCACAACTGCTGCCACTGAAGGGGTGGGTGTGTGTGGGGCCCAATTTTTGGAAAAAAGGGAGACTCCGCTTGGAGTAACCCTTGCTTGCTGTGTTTTTAAAAGAAGCCAAGATGAACAGAGCTGGGATCAGGAAAGACTTTGTTACCTACCCCGGTGTCATCCTGGGGACGGATAAGAATGGCGTATTTTTGAATGTGCTTGATGCAAATGTAGCTGTGAAGTGTACAACTGGGGCACAACTGCTGCCACTGAAGGGGTGGGTGTGTGTGGGGCCCAATTTTTGGAAAAAAGGGAGACTCCGCTTGGAGTAACCCTTGCTTACATTGTTTTTAAAAGAAGCCAAGATGAACAGAGCTGGGATCAGGAAAGACTTTGCTACCTACCCCGGTGTCATCCTGGGGACGGTTAATTATGGCGTATTTTTGAATGTGCTTGATGCAAATCAAAACATCCTGTTTGCAACTAGGGCCCAAGTGCTGCCACTGATGGGGTGGGTGTCTGTGTGGCCCAATTTTTGGAAAAAAGGGAGACTCCGCTTGGAGTAACCCTTGCTTGCTGTGTTTTTAAAAGAAGCCAAGATGAACAGAGCTGGGATCAGGAAAGACTTTGCTACCTACCCCGGTGTCATCCTGGGGACGGTTAATTATGGCGTATTTTTGAATGTGCTTGATGCAAATCAAAACATCCTGTTTGCAACTAGGGCCCAAGTGCTGCCACTGATGGGGTGGGTGTCTGTGTGGCCCAATTTTTGGAAAAAAGGGAGACTCCGCTTGGAGTAACCCTTGCTTGCTGTGTTTTTAAAAGAAGCCAAGATGAACAGAGCTGGGATCAGGAAAGACTTTGTTACCTACCCCGGTGTCATCCTGGGGACGGATAAGAATGGCGTATTTTTGAATGTGCTTGATGCAAATGTAGCTGTGAAGTGTACAACTGGGGCACAACTGCTGCCACTGAAGGGGTGGGTGTGTGTGGGGCCCAATTTTTGGAAAAAAGGGAGACTCCGCTTGGAGTAACCCTTGCTTGCTGTGTTTTTAAAAGAAGCCAAGATGAACAGAGCTGGGATCAGGAAAGACTTTGCTACCTACCCCGGTGTCATCCTGGGGACGGTTAAATATGGCGTATTTTTGAATGTGCTTGATGCAAATCAAAACATCCTGTTTGCAACTAGGGCCCAAGTGCTGCCACTGATGGGGTGGGTGTCTGTGTGGCCCAATTTTTGGAAAAAAGGGAGACTCCGCTTGGAGTAACCCTTGCTTGCTGTGTTTTTAAAAGAAGCCAAGATGAACAGAGCTGGGATCAGGAAAGACTTTGCTACCTACCCCGGTGTCATCCTGGGGACGGATAAGAATGGCGTATTTTTGAATGTGCTTGATGCAAATGTAGCTGTGAAGTGTACAACTGGGGCACAACTGCTGCCACTGAAGGGGTAGGTGTGTGTGGGGCCCAATTTTTGGAAAAAAGGGAGACTCCGCTTGGAGTAACCCTTGCTTACATTGTTTTTAAAAGAAGCCAAGATGAACAGAGCTGGGATCAGGAAAGACTTTGCTACCTACCCCGGTGTCATCCTGGGGACGGTTAATTATGGCGTATTTTTGAATGTGCTTGATGCAAATCAAAACATCCTGTTTGCAACTAGGGCTTAAGTGCTGCCACTGATGGGGTGGGTGTCTGTGTGGCCCAATTTTTGGAAAAAAGGGAGACTCCGCTTGGAGTAACCCTTGCTTGCTGTGTTTTTAAAAGAAGCCAAGATGAACAGAGCTGGGATCAGGAAAGACTTTGCTACCTACCCCGGTGTCATCCTGGGGACGGTTAATTATGGCGTATTTTTGAATGTGCTTGATGCAAATCAAAACATCCTGTTTGCAACTAGGGCCCAAGTGCTGCCACTGATGGGGTGGGTGTCTGTGTGGCCCAATTTTTGGAAAAAAGGGAGACTCCGCTTGGAGTAACCCTTGCTTGCTGTGTTTTTAAAAGAAGCCAAGATGAACAGAGCTGGGATCAGGAAAGACTTTGTTACCTACCCCGGTGTCATCCTGGGGACGGATAAGAATGGCGTATTTTTGAATGTGCTTGATGCAAATGTAGCTGTGAAGTGTACAACTGGGGCACAACTGCTGCCACTGAAGGGGTGGGTGTGTGTGGGGCCCAATTTTTGGAAAAAAGGGAGACTCCGCTTGGAGTAACCCTTGCTTACATTGTTTTTAAAAGAAGCCAAGATGAACAGAGCTGGGATCAGGAAAGACTTTGCTACCTACCCCGGTGTCATCCTGGGGACGGTTAATTATGGCGTATTTTTGAATGTGCTTGATGCAAATCAAAACATCCTGTTTGCAACTAGGGCCCAAGTGCTGCCACTGATGGGGTGGGTGTCTGTGTGGCCCAATTTTTGGAAAAAAGGGAGACTCCGCTTGGAGTAACCCTTGCTTGCTGTGTTTTTAAAAGAAGCCAAGATGAACAGAGCTGGGATCAGGAAAGACTTTGCTACCTACCCCGGTGTCATCCTGGGGACGGTTAATTATGGCGTATTTTTGAATGTGCTTGATGCAAATCAAAACATCCTGTTTGCAACTAGGGCCCAAGTGCTGCCACTGATGGGGTGGGTGTCTGTGTGGCCCAATTTTTGGAAAAAAGGGAGACTCCGCTTGGAGTAACCCTTGCTTGCTGTGTTTTTAAAAGAAGCCAAGATGAACAGAGCTGGGATCAGGAAAGACTTTGTTACCTACCCCGGTGTCATCCTGGGGACGGATAAGAATGGCGTATTTTTGAATGTGCTTGATGCAAATGTAGCTGTGAAGTGTACAACTGGGGCACAACTGCTGCCACTGAAGGGGTGGGTGTGTGTGGGGCCCAATTTTTGGAAAAAAGGGAGACTCCGCTTGGAGTAACCCTTGCTTACATTGTTTTTAAAAGAAGCCAAGATGAACAGAGCTGGGATCAGGAAAGACTTTGCTACCTACCCCGGTGTCATCCTGGGGACGGTTAATTATGGCGTATTTTTGAATGTGCTTGATGCAAATCAAAACATCCTGTTTGCAACTAGGGCCCAAGTGCTGCCACTGATGGGGTGGGTGTCTGTGTGGCCCAATTTTTGGAAAAAAGGGAGACTCCGCTTGGAGTAACCCTTGCTTGCTGTGTTTTTAAAAGAAGCCAAGATGAACAGAGCTGGGATCAGGAAAGACTTTGCTACCTACCCCGGTGTCATCCTGGGGACGGTTAATTATGGCGTATTTTTGAATGTGCTTGATGCAAATCAAAACATCCTGTTTGCAACTAGGGCCCAAGTGCTGCCACTGATGGGGTGGGTGTCTGTGTGGCCCAATGTTTGGAAAAAAGGGAGACTCCGCTTGGAGTAACCCTTGCTTGCTGTGTTTTTAAAAGAAGCCAAGATGAACAGAGCTGGGATCAGGAAAGACTTTGTTACTTACCCCGGTGTCATCCTGGGGACGGATAAGAATGGCGTATTTTTGAATGTGCTTGATGCAAATGTAGCTGTGAAGTGTACAACTGGGGCACAACTGCTGCCACTGAAGGGGTGGGTGTGTGTGGGGCCCAATTTTTGGAAAAAAGGGAGACTCCGCTTGGAGTAACCCTTGCTTGCTGTGTTTTTAAAAGAAGCCAAGATGAACAGAGCTGGGATCAGGAAAGACTTTGCTACCTACCCCGGTGTCATCCTGGGGACGGTTAATTATGGCGTATTTTTGAATGTGCTTGATGCAAATCAAAACATCCTGTTTGCAACTAGGGCCCAAGTGCTGCCACTGATGGGGTGGGTGTCTGTGTGGCCCAAATTTTGGAAAAAAGGGAGACTACGCTTGGAGTAACCCTTGCTTGCTGTGTTTTTAAAAGAAGCCAAGATGAACAGAGCTGGGATCAGGAAAGACTTTGCTACCTACCCCGGTGTCATCCTGGGGACGGTTAATTATGGCGTATTTTTGAATGTGCTTGATGCAAATCAAAACATCCTGTTTGCAACTAGGGCCCAAGTGCTGCCACTGATGGGGTGGGTGTCTGTGTGGCCCAATTTTTGGAAAAAAGGGAGACTCCGCTTGGAGTAACCCTTGCTTGCTGTGTTTTTAAAAGAAGCCAAGATGAACAGAGCTGGGATCAGGAAAGACTTTGCTACCTACCCCGGTGTCATCCTGGGGACGGATAAGAATGGCGTATTTTTGAATGTGCTTGATGCAAATGTAGCTGTGAAGTGTACAACTGGGGCACAACTGCTGCCACTGAAGGGGTGGGTGTGTGTGGGGCCCAATTTTTGGAAAAAAGGGAGACTCCGCTTGGAGTAACCCTTGCTTACATTGTTTTTAAAAGAAGCCAAGATGAACAGAGCTGGTATCAGGAAAGACTTTGCTACCTACCCCGGTGTCATCCTGGGGACGGTTAATTATGGCGTATTTTTGAATGTGCTTGATGCAAATTGTGAGGCAAATCCCGGGATATGAAGATGAATTATGACTTCCAGTCATAATCGCTCATCACTCCCTGGCAGTGCCCCCCTCCCTTCTTGTCCTCAATGTCCAGCATCTGTGAAGGTGTCACATCCCATGGCCATCTCCTATGATATGGAAATTAGGTGATGTGGGAACAATGGACACAGGATGACTCCCTGCCGTGACCCTGTAGTAGGAGCTGCTATCTAATTAGCAAGCTTGGAAGTATCCAGACAGAACGACTCCAGTAAAAAATGGTTCATATCTCGCAAGCCATATTTCCGATAAATATGGCAACCATAAAAATGGTGTCTCCGCATGCGGACGATGCTGGCACACCCTTTTTATGGGAGCGGGAGCTTGGGAAATACCCCAGGCGTGATATCAGCCAATGGGGAACTAGTAGACAAGTCATGAAACCTCTCGTTCTGTAGCTAAATTCATAGCTGTCACAATGAGAGCGTCGGCGTCCGCCTACGACGCTCCCAGGCAAAGTTATGGCCCATATTCCATGTTGTGGATTGTCCATAACTCCAGCCAGGGGTGGAGCAGTGCTCCCTCTGAGGTCACTAAGGTAGGAGGTGACCTGGATTTGCCCAGGTTGATAACCCTACTTCGGCCATTTTCCAGGGTTCTTTCGCTGGGGGTCACGTGCAGGAAACATCTGTGGGAGTTCCTAGAAACCTGGTCTACAGCGCCCCCCTGTGGCCAGACGCACAAGGTAACTGATTGAATTGCATACCTGTTTGTAAACCATGCTTTATCTGTAACTGTACTCTGACATATATATATTCTGTAGATTCCCTATTGTATATATTGTAGTTTCTAGTGTGGCTTTAGGCTGATTAAATTATATAATTAATCTTGGGCTGTTCTGTTATCTCGATCTTGAATCCCACGTCTGTGTGTTCGGCTAATAGTTACCGTGAAGCGGTTGGTGGCAGCGAGTTGTGCCAAGGATTATTGTGGGGAGGCCAGTGAGATTCGGGGAGGTTTTATATATTCCGCCCGCGGAGGTCGGGGGAATATATACCCTACTCTCACCGGGGACCCTTCAATAATCAGCATAAGTAGTATAGCGGCCTCCTTGCTTATTGTTGGGCAATTCCATAATTGGCCTGACTATAAGAGGGGCGCTAGAGAGCGCGTCACGTGCTCTGTCTGTCGGTCGGGAGGTATAAAGGAGGGGTGACCCCCACTTGTTACCCCCCGATTGTGACGTACTGGTAGCCAGCGCGGGGGATTTCTGAGTGACCCCCCCGGTGGTTTGTGACATATTGGTGGCATAGCGGTGGGATCGAGATAATAGTGTGTGTGAGTGTGAGACCCATACTCCCAGACACTAAAGACTGCCTGCAGCAGCTGTGGCTGCTGGGGTCTTCAGACTAGCTCAACACTAGAGTGTCAGAGTGCAGATACTGTAAGGTGTGTGGAGGCATCGGGTGTCAGTTCTGTGTCAGTGACCAAAAGTCTGCAAGAATGGCTGATGGCACCAGGAGCAGAGCTATGCAACTGGCCAATGCTAAAGCAGGAGCCGAAGAGAGGGAGGACGGTGCTGTGGACAGTAATGAGGAGGTTGCCCACGAGTCCTCCAGGAGCTCGACGCCAGAAAACAGCTCTGCAGAGGACATTGCACAACCTGGCACTGCTGGACAAGATGAGGAGCAGCTCACCCAAGGGTCCTCAACGAGCCAGATGCCAGCCCTCCGCTCTGCAATGGACAGTGAATCACCAGGCTCCGCAGCGGGCCGCAGATCACCACGTGCCATTCCACCGAGCCTGGGAGGCTCGGATAGCCTTCTTCAAATGGCTATGGCCCTTCTCCAGGCTGGAGACCGGGAGGGCTACAGGGAACTCATGGCAGAGCGCAGGGCAGCGTGTGAGGCTGCGGAGCGGCAGGCAGAGCGGCAGGCAGCGCGTGAAGAGCGCCAGGCAGAGCGTGAGGCTGCGGAGCGACGGCAACAGGCAGACCGGGACCACCAGCTGCAGCTAGCTCAGCTCCGGCCCTCATCAGCCACACGTGACCTTCAAGACACCAAACTTCCAAAGGTCCGTGTTGAGGACTTCCCAGTGCTGGAGAAGGATGGAGACTTGGACTCTTTCTTGACTGCTTTTGAACGGACTTGCTTGCAGCACCATCTGGACAAGGACCAGTGGGCCAAATACCTGACCCCCCGTTTAAGGGGTAAGGCCCTGGAAATCCTTGGGGACTTGCCTGCTGAGGCAGATCAGGGCTACGACACCATCAAGCGGGCCCTGATCCAACAGTACAACCTCACTCCAGAGTCCTACCGCAAGAAGTTCCGGAGCCTACAGAAGGGACCAAAGGACTCCTGGGCTGACCACAGGCGGGCACTTGCCCGAGCTGCCGACCACTGGACCCAAGGCCTGCAGCTTTCCACCGGACCGGAGATCCTGGACTTGTTCATCACGGAGCAACTCTTGTGGAACTGCCCTGAGGATCTCCGCCAGTTCATCCGAGACCAGAAGCCAAAGGGGTCCACGGCTACAGCTGCCCTGGCCGATGACTACACCAACAATCGGGCTCCTGAGGCCAGGAGAGCAGCCACCAGCAGCACCTGGAGAGGGGGTAAGATGAATTCTGCGACTGCCCCACCTGCCCCTAGACTGCAGGGGGTGTCCCCCTCAACTCCCCTCTCCAGGCCCGTGGCAGAGCCAAGACGGTGCCACCAGTGCAACCTACCTGGACACTTCAAGGCCATGTGCCCTCAGCGTCCCAAGGCCCCGGCTCCGTCCCCGTCCCAAGGGCCGCCCAAGGTGTATTGTGTGGGTGGGGGTGGTGGTAGGTCCCTGGACAGCTTCCAACCTGTCACCGTCGGCCGGTCTGTGACCATAGGACTGCGAGACAGCGCCTCGGAGGTGACTCTGGTGCGGCCTGAGATGGTGTCCCCCCAAGACTTGATCCCTGGAAAAACCCTCGCTGTCTCCGGGATTGGAGGCATTGACCCGGCGCTGCCTGTTGCTGACATTTATGTGGACTGGGGCGCAGGGCGAGGGGTGAGGGAGGTGGGGGTAACTGATCGGATCCCTGCAAACGTGCTACTTGGGACAGATTTGGGGCAGATAACCTCCCAGTTTGGGCCCCCCCCAAGGGCTGAACCTTCAGCCCGTACTGACATGACTCCTAACAATGTTAATGTGTTATCTATGAATGATGTAAGGGAGGAGGGAGTGAACTCTGATATTTCTGCTTGCACAGACACCATAGACACACACACAGCTGCAGCTGTGACAGGGGAGGGGGTCAGAGAAAGGTGTGACAATGCCTCTACAAGTAATCAGCCTGTGAGCTGGGATCTGCTGCCCTCTGCAGGGATAAGCAGAGAGCAGGGTGCTGCAGGGGGAGGACCAGTGTGTGGGGTGGGGGCTACCACAGCAAATGTGGGGTCCCCAGAGATTTCACAGCGGGGTTCTGTTGCTGCAGGAGGGGAACAGGCAGGTGAGATTGGGGCCGGTCCAGGAGCGGAAGTGCTCCCAGGTAAGATCTCGGTGCATGGTTCCCCCACAACCGGGGTGTCAGGAAGCCAGGTAGGTCTGCCTGAACCGGCGACTTGGTCAGGAACGGAGGAGGAGCAGGCACGACCCACGGTCGCAGCGGCTGTGGCCGCTGTCACCCGCAGTGGGAGTGCTGGAAGCCAAGGGGCCTCCCGGAGGTCCGATAGCTCTTCCCCTTCTGACCAAGTGGCAGCCGAGTCAGGTGGAGGCCAGGACACAGGTCCCGGGGTACTGACCGAAGATGTGACAGTCTCGTCGATTCTGGCCACATCTAGTCAGGGGTTTCAGGCAGCGTTAGAAGCTGACGACAGCCTGAAAGCTCTTAAGGAGCAGGCGGCACAGCCTCCCTCGGACTCGGACCCGGAGCGAGTGGTCTGGGACCAAGGACGGCTGTACCGGGCCACGGTCCAGCAGGGTTCACCGGAGGCGTGGCCCAGGGACCGACAGTTGGTGGTACCCTATCCGTTCCGGACGGAGTTGTTGCGGATCGCACATGAGATTCCGATGGCCGGACACCTAGGGATCGCTAAGACCAAGGCCAGGTTAAACCAGCATTTCTACTGGCCAAAAATGGGGGCCGATGTGGCTGCCTACTGCCGTTCGTGTGAAACCTGTCAGAGAGTGGGGAAGGCGGGGCCACGCCCCAAAGCCCCACTGGTATCTCTGCCCATCATCGATGAGCCTTTCAGGAGGGTGGCTGTGGATCTGGTCGGCCCGCTGGCCATCCCCAGCAGCTCCGGGAAACGCTTCATACTGACGGTAGTGGACTATGCCACCCGGTACCCAGAAGCAGTGGCCTTGTCGTCCATTCGGGCTGACAAGGTGGCCACCGCATTGCTGGAGATTTTCTCCCGAGTGGGTTTTCCCCAGGAAATGCTCACTGACCGGGGGACCCAATTCATGTCCCAGCTGATGGAGGCCCTCTGTAAGCAAGTCCAGGTGCGACATCTGGTGGCCAGCCCGTACCATCCACAGACTAATGGCCTGTGCGAGCGGTTTAATGGCACCTTAAAGCAGATGCTTAAGATGTTGGTCGACTCCCATGGGCGTGACTGGGAGCGGTATCTCCCACACCTGTTATTTGCTTACCGGGAGGTTCCACAGGCCTCAACAGGATTCTCACCGTTTGAGCTCCTGTACGGGCGACGTGTGCGGGGCCCCCTGGCTCTGGTGAAAGAGGCTTGGGAAGGGGATTTGGCCACCCCTGGAGTGTCGGTTATCGAGTATGTCATGCGCTTCCGGGACAAAATGCAGGCCTTGACGCAACTGGTACACGACAATATGGCTCAAGCCCAGGCCGATCAGAAGCGTTGGTACGACCAGAACGCTTGTGAGAGGACCTACCAAGTGGGTCAAAAGGTGTGGGTACTGGTCCCCGTACCACAGGACAAGCTTCAGGCAGCCTGGGAAGGCCCATACCTCGTGTACCAGCAGCTCAACCCTGTGACGTACCTGGTCACCCTGGACCCTGCCCGTGGAAGGCGGAAGCCCTTCCATGTGAACATGATGAAGGCACATCATGAGCGGGAGGCATGTGCGCTCCCCGTGTGCAACCTGCCCGAGGAGGGAGAAGCGGAAACCCTCTTGGATATGCTAGCCCAGGTTAGGGCAGGCGGATCCATTGAGGATGTGGAGGTTGGCCACCAGCTCTTGGAGGACCAACGGTCCCAGCTGTGGGCCACCCTCCTCCCCTTCCGGGGGTTGTTTACCAACCAGCCCGGAAGGACTGACTTGGCTGTCCATCACGTGGACACTGGGGATCATCCCCCGATCCGGCGTTCAGCATATCGGGTCTCCCTGGAGGTGCAGCAACACATGCGCCAGGAGATTGACGAGATGCTGAAGCTGGGGGTGATCCAGGCATCCAACAGCGCTTGGGCCTCGCCTGTAGTCCTCGTCCCTAAGAAGGACCGAACCACTCGGTTCTGCGTGGACTACAGGGGGCTCAATGCTGTCACGGTCGCCGATGCGTACCCAATGCCACGCATCGATGACCTGCTCAATCAGTTGGCCGGGGCTCAGTACCTGACCATCATGGACCTGAGCCGGGGATATTGGCAGATCCCCCTGACTCGCAAGGCCAGGGAACGCTCTGCCTTTATTACCCCATTTGGACTATACGAGTCCACGGTGATGCCATTCGGGATGAGGAATGCCCCTGCCACTTTCCAGCGGATGGTCAACACCCTGCTCAAGGGACTTGAAGGGTACGCGGCCGCGTACCTGGATGACATTGCCGTCTTCAGTCCCACCTGGGAGGACCACCTAGAGCATCTAGCACAGGTGCTCAGGCGGATCCACCGGGCAGGTTTGACCATCAAGCCGGGAAAGTGTCAGCTGGCCATGAGCGAGGTCCAGTACCTCGGTCACCGGGTAGGCGGGAGAACACTGAAGCCCGAGCCTGAGAAAGTGGAGGCCATCGCATCCTGGCCCACCCCCAGGACCAAGAAGCAGGTGATGTCCTTCTTAGGGACCGCCGGGTACTATAGGAGGTTTGTTCCACGCTATAGTAGCCTGGCAAAGCCCTTGACGGACCTCACCAAGAAGAAGCTGCCCTCTGCAGTCGATTGGACAATGGACTGCGAGACAGCCTTCCAGGCCCTAAAGGACGCCCTGTCCAGCCCGCCCGTGCTACAGGCAGCCGACTTCACGCGGCCGTTTGTAGTACAGACCGACGCCAGTGACTTCGGCCTCGGTGCGGTGCTCAGCCAGGTGGACTCTGCGAGCCAAGAGCACCCAGTCTTGTACCTGAGCAGGAAGCTGTTACCAAGGGAAGTGGCCTATTCCACGATGGAGAAGGAGTGCCTGGCCATAGTGTGGGCCCTGCAGCGTCTGCAACCCTATCTATACGGGCGCCACTTCATCGTGGAGACGGACCACAATCCCCTCAGCTGGTTGCACACCGTCTCTGGGACGAATGGGCGATTGTTGCGATGGAGCCTTGCGCTCCAGCAATACAACTTCACCATTCGCCACAAAAGGGGCCGTGACCACGGTAACGCAGACGGGCTGTCCCGACAAGGAGAGGTCGCGGACGGGCGCACGGGGGAACACCGGAGTGTGCTGCCCCCTAGCGCCCTCAAAAGGGGGGAGGTGTGAGGCAAATCCCGGGATATGAAGATGAATTATGACTTCCAGTCATAATCGCTCATCACTCCCTGGCAGTGCCCCCCTCCCTTCTTGTCCTCAATGTCCAGCATCTGTGAAGGTGTCACATCCCATGGCCATCTCCTATGATATGGAAATTAGGTGATGTGGGAACAATGGACACAGGATGACTCCCTGCCGTGACCCTGTAGTAGGAGCTGCTATCTAATTAGCAAGCTTGGAAGTATCCAGACAGAACGACTCCAGTAAAAAATGGTTCATATCTCGCAAGCCATATTTCCGATAAATATGACAACCATAAAAATGGTGTCTCCGCATGCGGACGATGCTGGCACACCCTTTTTATGGGAGCGGGAGCTTGGGAAATACCCCAGGCGTGATATCAGCCAATGGGGAACTAGTAGACAAGTCATGAAACCTCTCGTTCTGTAGCTAAATTCATAGCTGTCACAATGAGAGCGTCGGCGTCCGCCTACGACGCTCCCAGGCAAAGTTATGGCCCATATTCCATGTTGTGGATTGTCCATAACTCCAGCCAGGGGTGGAGCAGTGCTCCCTCTGAGGTCACTAAGGTAGGAGGGGACCTGGATTTGCCCAGGTTGATAACCCTACTTCGGCCATTTTCCAGGGTTCTTTCGCTGGGGGTCACGTGCAGGAAACATCTGTGGGAGTTCCTAGAAACCTGGTCTACAGCGCCCCCCTGTGGCCAGACGCACAAGGTAACTGATTGAATTGCATACCTGTTTGTAAACCATGCTTTATCTGTAACTGTACTCTGACATATGTATATTCTGTAGATTCCCTATTGTATATATTGTAGTTTCTAGTGTGGCTTTAGGCTGATTAAATTATATAATTAATCTTGGGCTGTTCTGTTATCTCGATCTTGAATCCCACGTCTGTGTGTTCGGCTAATAGTTACCGTGAAGCGGTTGGTGGCAGCGAGTTGTGCCAAGGATTATTGTGGGGAGGCCAGTGAGATTCGGGGAGGTTTTATATATTCCGCCCGCGGAGGTCGGGGGAATATATACCCTACTCTCACCGGGGACCCTTCAATAATCGGCATAAGTAGTATAGCGGCCTCCTTGCTTATTGTTGGGCAATTCCATAATTGGCCTGACTATAAGAGGGGCGCTAGAGAGCGCGTCACGTGCTCTGTCTGTCGGTCGGGAGGTATAAAGGAGGGGTGACCCCCACTTGTTACCCCCCCGATTGTGACGTACTGGTAGCCAGCGCGGGGGATTTCTGAGTGACCCCCCCGGTGGTTTGTGACACAAATCAAAACATCCTGTTTGCAACTAGGGCCCAAGTGCTGCCACTGATGGGGTGGGTGTCTGTGTGGCCCAATTTTTGGAAAAAAGGGAGACTCCGCTTGGAGTCACCTTGCGGTGTTTTACATGACTTTAGAAGGGCGTGCCATGCCTATATCTGTGTGTCCTCCTCTTTTTCCTTGTCCAGCTGTTTTGTTTTCGCATGAGTATATGTCCTTGTCACTTTCCCATGTGTTGTGAGTTGTTTGTCACCTTTTGGACACCTTTGAGGGTGTTTTCTAGGTGTTTTTCTGTGTTTGTGATTGCCTGCCATTGTTTCCTATGCAGTTCGAGTTCGGTTCGTCGAACGTTCGACGAGCCGAACTCGAACGGGACCTCCGTTCGGCGAACCGACCTCGAGCCGAACCGGGACCGGTTCGCTCATCTTTACTCTCTAGGTTCTTTTATACATTTATTGTGTTTGGTAAATATCATTATTGGGTTTTCTTTATTATTATTACTCAATTGTCATGGGGGGGGGCATACCTGAGATATACACTTTACTGCTCTTTGTGATATATCCCTGAATTCCACTGTTCTTACATAAATTTTACAATTGTCTTTGCATGATGCAATGTTAGTGTATTAACACTTGCTCAAAATATTTTCTATTGGATCAATTGCAATTAATTTGAGTTTACTTACAGTACTATTTTTGTCTTCAACTGTTCCCACATTATCAGTTTGATTACCTGAGTTTTGTAATTTTATTATCTATACATACTTATTTTAATGGTGCAGAATGAAGATTGTTTTTTAGTATATTTACCATGTACTTTTTGTTTTTATATTGAATAAAAATAAAAAAGAAAACTACACATGGATTATATCACCACATAGGTGAATACAAACAAGTTATGATTTTTAAAATATGGCAACATTTTTTTTTTTATTGTAAAAAGTAATAAAATATTAAGAAAAAATACATTTTAGCATTACTGTATCTATAGTAACTGAATGTTATGTTTCATTAACTTTCTCCAAAGGTAAAATAATCTGGGAATTCCTGTAGGACTATATATGTAAAACCACATACAGTTAGGTCCAGAAATATTTGGACCACAATCTAATCTTCATTATTTGGGCTCTCTATGTCACTATTTTTTATTTAAAATTAAACCACTGAGAAAAAATTGAAGTGTAGACTTTCAGGTTTAATTTAAGGGGTAGAAATAAAAAAAAAATCAGTGAAATGTTTAGGAATTGTAACCATTTTTCTATAAAGCCTCCTCATTTCAGTGACTCAAAAGTAATTGGACCATTTTACTTTACCATAAATAAAACGTTTAACTTTAATACTTTGTCATAGACGCCATGGACGTCACCAAATGCTGGATTTCATCCTTTGTGTTGCTTTGCCAGGCTTTTACTTCAGCTGACTTCAGTTGTGTGGCTGTCTGCCTTAAGTTTTGTCTTAAGAATGTGAAATGCATACTCGATGGGGTTGTAATCTGATGATTAACTTGGTCATTGAAGAGTATGCCACTTCTTTGATTTAAAAAACTCTGGGTTGCTTTCATAATATATTTTGGGTCATTGTTCATCTGTACTGTAAAGCAACATCCAATCAACCTTGTTACATTTGGCTGATTCAGAGAAGAAAGTATAGCCCTGTACATTTCAGAATGCGGGGATGTGATTTATGCAGCAAGAGAAATGAAGCTATTAAATTTTAGATATTTAATCCGAAAGTAGGCAGTATTTGTAAAAATAGATTAAAGATGTTACAAAGGGGGAACAAAAGAATAGAGCATACAGAATTACATAAAATAAAAGACAGAATTAAACAAAATTAAATTTCTAAACCTGATGTCACTGCAATGGCTTCAGATTGGATGTCCCAGGTGTAAGATATCATGGTCATGTTTCTATAGAGATGAAACATGATATTTGTATTGTCATCCATCTGCCCGACAGTAATTTAGGGCTCATTCTCAGGTCTCACAGTTATATAAAAAATATGTGTTATTTTCACCATTCTGTCACGACCCTAATAATATATCTTCCGTAACAGTAGAATCTATGTAAGTGAAAATATTCATATGTGAACATGGGAGACAGAGTATCTACCAAAGAAGCTTTGATGAAAAAAGCTTATGCCTAGGAAGGCAGTGCTCCTCCTCTGCGTAAATGAATGTCAGTCTTAGGGGTACTTTGCACGTTGCGACATCGATACTGCGATCTCGTCGGGGTCAAATCGAAAGTGACCAACATCCGGCGCCGGTAACGACGTCACAACGTGTAAAGCCTAGAAGCACCGATATACGATCGCAAAAGCATCGAAAATCGGTGATCTGTGTAGTGTCGTCATTTCCATAATTTCGCTGCAGTGACAGATACGATGTCATTCGTCGTTCTTGCAGCAGCACACATCTCTGTGTGTGAAGCCGCAGGAGCGAGGAACATCTCCTTACCTGCATCCCGCCTGCAATGAGGAAGGAAGAAGGTGGGCGGGATGTTTACGTCCCACTCATCTCCGCCCCTCCGCTTCTATTGGCTGCCTGCCGTGTGACGCCGCACGACCCGCCCCCTTAGAAAGGAGGCGGGTTGCCGGCCAGAGCGACGTCGCAGGTAAGTCCGTGTGAAGCTGCCGTAGCGATAATGTTCGCTACGGCAGCTATCACAAGATATCGCATCAGCGACGGGGGCGGGGACTATCGTGCTCGGCATCGCTACAATCGGCTAGTGATGTTGCAGCGTGCAAAGTACCCCTTACTGTGTCATTCTCAAGCTTTAATTACTTGTCCACATCAGTGGGTTCTAGTGGAATAGGGAGCAGGTATGGTGTTACTTCTCCCTTTCTTCCTCCATTTATAATTAGTTTCATTCTCCCTAGAGACAATTTGTATATTTACATAGAATTGTGTGAAAGGCTAAGTCTGCCCAGCAACAGACTGTAGGGTCAGAGTAAATGTTAGGACTATGGGGTCAGCTGTTAGGAACCGAGATAGTTCCTCCTAGAAATTTAGTTAAAGTGAACCTGTCAGATCCAATATGCACAAATAACCATGAGCAGTTCTGGGTGCATATTTCTAATTCCTGCCTAACTGTCCCAGCATATACTAGCATACATAAAGAGATCTTTAGAAAAAGTATTTCTAAAGATCCTTTATGATATGCTTCCTGATTGCAGGGACCAATCTCAAGGGCATTTTTGTTTCCAGAGACTAGTCAATCCTTTTAGCATGTTAGCACGCCCACAGTAGCGTGGTAGCATGCTATTAAATGCCCATTGCTCAGTGTCATCGATGGTGACTCGCATGCCTGTGTCCATTGTTACCACCTCAGACGCCAGGTTTAGGATCAGTGCATATGATCCAAATGCCCGCCACTTACAGTCATGCACACTTGACCTCTCTGAAGCTGGTACACATACATTTGGCTTCATAGTGGCCATGATTGAAAGTATAAGGGATTCTGATCATGCGTACTTACCCTAAACCCGGCATCTGAGGTGGTGACAACGGACACAGGTACATGCGTCGCTGCCGATGACGCTGGGCAATGGGCATTGAATAGCATGTTAGCACGTCACAGTGGGCGTGCTAACATGCTAAGATGGCGGACTAGTTGGGGTAAAAGACTGACCAGCACATCCACTAGGTGTGAACAGGTGCACTTTGAAAATTCAACAAAGTTACAAGAAATA
Organism: Anomaloglossus baeobatrachus; assembly: GCF_048569485.1. Taxonomy (NCBI): domain Eukaryota; kingdom Metazoa; phylum Chordata; class Amphibia; order Anura; family Aromobatidae; genus Anomaloglossus; species Anomaloglossus baeobatrachus. The sequence goes on from NC_134358.1 coordinate 391,013,797, forward strand.
TGCACAGCAGCACTCAGAAAAGCTAAAATATGCAAACATTGAATTTAGGCAATGCATTACTGCTATTGGAAAAATTAGATAATTCGTTTACAAATTGGCCAATTTGTGTAAGCCCAGCAGCTGACGACAAGGCGTACCTCTTTTTCTGGGACCCTATCCTAATACGCCTCTATCTGGGTTAAGAAACCTATCGTATTTTTCAGACTATAAGACACACTGGACCATAAGACGCACCCTGGTTTTAGATGAGGAAAATAGGAAAATAAAATTTTAAGCAAAAAATGTGGTCATAACAAAGTTATGGGGCGAGGATCTGCTGCTGACACTGTTATGGGGGTAATGTCCCCAAATTCTCTACTAAGGTACCCCATCCTGGTAATGATCTTTTGCCTTGTATATGATCCACATCCTTGTATATATGTCCCTCATCCTGGTATAGCCCCCCATACTGCTATATTCCCCCATCCTGATAAATACCCCCATCCGGATAAATACCCCCATCCTGGTGTATACCCCCATCATGCTGTATACCCCCATCCTGCTTACTCTAATCCTGCTATATACCCCCATCCTGCTATATACCCCCATCCTGATAAATACCCTCATCCTACTATATACACCAATCCTACTATATGCCCCCATCCTGATAAATACCCCTATCCTGCTATATACCTTCATCCTGCTATATAACCCCATCCTGCTATATACACTCATCCTGGTATATGACCTGCATCCTGATAAATAGCTCCATCCTGCTGTATACCCCCATCCTACTATATACCCCCATCCTGCTATATACCCCTATCCTGCTATATACCTCCATCCTGGTATATGGCCTGCATCCTGTGGAACAGAAAAAAATAAACGTTTATACTCACCTTTCCTCACTCCAGCAGCATCGCTCGTCTTCATGTCTGTGTCAGCAGCAGAGCCGCTGACCTTTATGGAGCCGGTCACTGATCCCTGCAGCATCGCGATGTCCTCCTGTCTGCCGGCTGCTGATGTGTGTGGAGAGCGGTGCGCACAGGGATGTTGTCATCGCTGTGCTCACCACTCTCTACACAGATCAGCTGGCCGGCAGACAGGAGGACATCGCGATGCTGCAGGGAACAGTGACCGGTGAGTATACCTTACTTATTCACTGCCCCCGAGCTGATGATAATGCACGGGGGCAGTGAATACAGCCGCACATGATCACTCCAGGCTGTAGTTTCCATGGAGGGAAGAGGAAAAATGTGGATCCAGCACCAATCCAGTAAAAAAATGTGTAAATCCTTTATTGGTACACTTTAAAAAATAAGCCAGAAAACACAATGTACAAAATCACATCACAGGAGAACTTTACGCGTTTCGGACTTGGCAATTAAAAGCAAAAGAGTCCTTAATCATAAGTAGTTGCCAGGGGTGATCATGTGGGCCGGCTCCCCCGCACATCCCCGCAGGATGAACGCATATGAAATGAGCGGGCCCACATGGTCACGGCAGGCGCTGAGCCTGCGCATGCCACCGATGACCCGCTCCACCGCAGAATCCTCATTCCCCGCAGCCATGCCCTACATTCAGACTATAAGACGCACCCCCTACTTTCCCCCCAACATTTAAGGGAAAAAAGTGCATCTTATAGTACAAAACATACGGTACATGTAATGGGCAGGTAGGATCCAGGTAAATGAACACACTCTGGATGGAGGGCGGAGTGCACAGTCAGAAAGGAATGTAATACTGATATAAAAATACTGACCAGCACATCCACTAGGTGTTAACAGTGCATGCTGAAAATTCAACAAAGTTACAAAAAAGATGCACTGCAGCATTTTGGCATTGCATTACTGTTATTGGAAAAATGAGATACTTACTTTATGAATTGGCCAATTTGTGTAAGCCCGGCAGCCGACGACAAGTTGTACCTCTTTTGCCAGGACCCTATCACCCTATTGTTGGCTTCCAGGCCTACACGAATTAGCCAATTTGTATACTAAGGGGCACTTTCCACACTGCGACATCGCAGGTGCGATGTCGGTGGGGTCAAATTGAAAATGACGCACTTCCGGCATCGCATGCGACATCGCAGTGTGTAAAGGCTGGATGATACGATTAACGAGCGCAAAAGCGTCATAATCGTATCATCGGTACAGCGTCGGCGTAATTCATAATTACGCTGACGCAATGGTCCGATGTTGTTCCTCGCTCCTGCGGCCGCACACATCGCTGTGTGTGAAGTCGCAGGAGCGAGGAACGTCTCCTACCGGCCTCACTGCGGCTTCCGTAGGATATGCGGAAGGAAGGAGGTGGGCAGGATGTTTACATCCTGCTCATCTCCGCCCCTCCGCTCTGATTGGCCGCCTGCCGTGTGACGTCGCAGTGACGCCGCACGACCCGCCCCCTTAACAAGGAGGCGGGTCGCCGGCCACAGGGACGTCGCACGGCAGGTGAGTGTGTGTGTGAAGCTGGCGTAGCGATAACTTTCGCTACGCCAGCTATCACCACATATCGCTGCTGCGACGGGGGCGGGCACTATCGCACTCGGCATCGCAGCATCGGCCTGCGATGTCGTAGTGTGCAAAGCCCGCCTAAGTATCTCATTTTTGCAATAGCATCAATGCAGTGCCAACATTCCTAAATTCAATGTTTGCATATTTTAGCTTTTCTGAGTGCTGCTGTGCATATTATTTGTAGCTTAGTTGGGGAAAAAACACGCCCTTGCAACTAGTCCCTGCACTGATTAGTATATCATAAAGGATCTTTAGAAATATTTTTTCTAAAGATCTCTTTATGCATGCAACTAGATGCTGGGACAGTTAGGGAGGGATTAGAAATATGCACCCAGAACTGCTCGTGGTTCTGGGTGCACATTGGACCTGACTGGTTCTTTTTAAGACCTATTTTGCAGTAATAACAGATGTATAGTCTACAGGCTGTCAAGGGTATGTGTGTTAGATGATTTGTCGCAGAAGGAAAAAGAGATCTTAAGATTTAAAAACATTTCAGGCAGACAGCAGGACAGTGGCATCAAATGTCCTCTCCTCCCATTTCCCCATAGTTTGTTTGCACATAAGGGATTTAGGGTCCATGCAACACACAGGATGCGGCCTGGTATTTCCATTTTAAAAAGTGAGCACACAGCGACAGTGCCTTCTGCAGCAGCACATCCAGTCTGGAATAGTGCCATAGAAATTTCTGCACAACCAGGTTGAGCATGTGAGCCATGCAACACATATGGGATGTTGCCCAGGCGTAGTGCCACCACCAGGTTTGCACCGTTGTTGCACAACGCCTTCCCTGGCTTCAGGATCAGTGGAGACAGCCATTGATCAAACTTTGGCTGGAAAGTGGTCCACAACTCTGCAGCTTTGTGACTGCGTTTTCCAGTGCATATTAATTTAAGCACTGCCTGATTGTGTTGAATTACACATACAATATGGTCTGGCATTTTTATTTTATAAATCAAGAGATGCATGAGTGACAGGCATAAGCCTCTTGCTCCCATAACCCTGGCGCTACAGACAAAAGACAATTTGGAGACCCTACTTGGAGTTTCCACATTTCCAAAAATTAAGGTCAGGCAAAAGGAAAAATGGCAATAATTGGCACAGATTCCCCCTGAAGGCATCATTGTTAATATATGTATATTTTTGTGAAATGTAATTTACGTGTGTGCTTTCAGGCGCACCATTTGCCAGCTACCAGCAAGTGTTATTGGTCCCTCAATTGTAGGAGAGAGCCTAGGAATTAGGCAAAGTGGCAGGGCTGAAAGAGTTAAAAGGGAAGAGGCAGGCCCAGAGTAGGGGATAAAGTAGTAAGAACTTACTGGTTTTAGTCAGATAGGGACCTGAGAGAGTAGAGTGCAGTGGAGTAATTTTGCTAATTACAAAAATCCTGATTCTTGTTAGATGGACAAGCCATATACGAGTATATATATTTTTAAAGACAAAACAAAAAAGTCAACATTCCAGAAATTTAAATTGCTCTGTTTACTTCACATAGTGTGCTTGTTGTAAAAAAATATATATATATTATTGCATATTTTTAGTTGTTGTACTCAATAATGTACCTGTATAGGCCACCAGCAAAGCAGGTATCTGCCCACCAAAAAGGGTTAATTTTTGAAAATTTTTGTACCTGAGCATTGGTTAGTGCAATATGTTGTTAAAATATTTCCTCTAGTCAGGTAAGTTGAGGTCACTTGAACATTACTGAGATGGTGTTTGCATTGAAGAGCTCAGTAGGGGTTTTATACAGTTCTAGGAGACCACAGAGATACTGAAATTAAAATTGCTGTGGACAATTCAGTGAAGCTGGTGACTTTCAAAAGATCCGCTCATCTCTAATTGCCACATAACTCACTTTTCATGATAGTTTGAAATGTATCAATATTTAGGGAAGAAGAAAGGCATATTATAGTTAAATCTTTGGAATGATTTCTTTCTCCTTTGCACTTGAGTTTGTTTTCACTTTGGCTAAGAATTCTGAAGAGTGGACCTCTTGGTTTTGTGAAAGCAGTCTTAGCTGTAAAAAAAACTATTTAAGGCCTCCAACACACATCCGTGAAAATCACGCACGTGCCACGAGACACGTATTTTACCTGTGTGTTGCATTTGGAAAGTACGTGTCTCTGGTACGTGCAGGCCACATGTGTTCTCCGTGTGCTATCCGCGATAACAGACGGAGAACCGTCAATTTGCATACTCACGTGGTCCTTGCTGCTGTCCAGGGTGCTGATCTTCGGTCTCCAGCCCTGCCGACTCCCCGCTGCTGCCGGCCGCAGTGAAGTGAATATTAAATGACCAAAAATAGCTACTGGATAGAAATTCACTTTAAGTCAAAACAATAAATAGCAATGTGAATATAGAAAAATAAATGCCTAAAAATTACCTTTTAATAATCAATATAATAAAAAGGTCAAAAGACCCTGAGGATAAAACAGACAAAGACAATTGTACATAAATGTTGTCCTAAAGCCAATGACCCTATAGGCAGCAATCACCCATTAAGTATAGGATCCGGCGGTCACCCTGCAAAAGATTCTAGGCATAAATAAGGAACATGCATTCAATACGAAAGAGTCTTTATATTTACCAAAGTATGAAAATACCCAAAAGACACCGTGGTACAAATGTATAAAACATTTTATTATTATTAATGCATAGGGTATACATAACAATGATTTCAAGAATAAACCGGAATGAGTGAGTGAAGGAGAGGAGGGGAAGAACCCCACGTGACCCAGGATAGGAATCAATTCTCACATCGGACCTGCAGTGATGCTTACAAAATGCTAAAAGGTAACCCCATGCAAGCGTAAAAGTGCTGACACAATAAACCAAGGTCTATTATCTATTGTCCAGCTAATCAGTAACCTCATGCAGTGCAAAGAGATGCTAATGCAATAGAAACCAAGGTCTCCTGTCCAGCTAATTGAAAGGGGGGGGCTTACCTAGCAGCAGATCGCCAGTAAATCCTGGTGTACACGTGGGGACGCCGGTGTCTTTTGGGTATTTTCATACTTTGGTAAATATAAAGACTCTTTTGTATTGAATGCATTATCCTTTGAGTTGTTGCCTATAACCTATCTGTGGTTCCTTATGCTATACACTATAAATAAGGAACAACCTGGTGTCGAAAATCAACTCCAATTGGCAAGGATAGAAAAAAGGGAACAGTCTTACCCAATCTATGCTATTTATTGGATATTAAATGAGCATAATGAGCGGCGGTTGGCAGCAATTGACAGCAGCGGCAGAGACAGGAGGGCTGGAGAAGGTGAGCAAAGATTTTTTTTTTTCTCTGATACGTGAGTGTTCTCCAGCACGTGTCACACGGGACCGCATCCACACTACATCCGTGTGGTACGGGTGCGGGCCGCATGACACCCGTGATGCCGGAGAAAACGTGGACATGTCGAGCGTGTTTGAAAACGCACACACGTATAAACGACACGGACACACGTTCCGTGTAGTTTTACGTGTGTGTGCCTGCTACATAGGGTATATAACAAAGTTCACCGCACTCTCCAATAGTTTTTCATGCAACAGTGAGATTTATTTAGAAATATAGACGGTGGACAGTAGAAGGCAAGGGGAAAAGCAACTACAAAACGTTTCGACTTGTAAGGTCTTTATCAGAAAATCGCTGAAAATAAATCAAAAAATAAACATCAGTGAGCACCCTATAAAACATAGATTGCAGAAACATACATAAAAAATTTCTATATATAAATTATACATATGTACATATATACAAAATCAAAAGCTGTACAGATCGATATTCAAGTATAATCATTCTTTCATATAGCACAAAGATCTCTCTGATATGGTAACTATTGAGTAGTAGAAGAAATACACAATGTCTATTGAAAGCTATTGTAGCAATGCTAGAAGGCAGATAAGTACAAGAAAGGGTTAATCTGTCAGGAATGGGAGGCATGGTATTACCTTGATGTAATGTGATCTGGGAGCTCCCGTGCCTGTGTCCCAGCTGATCCGTCAGTGTATCTGGCTGCTAAGCTGCCTAGGGTTTAAATAGCCCGCTCATAGTAGAGGGGGCGTAACGCAGCGGTCACGTGATTGTGTGACGTCACAGTCATGGGGGTGTAGACAGCCTGCTCATAAAGGAAGGGGGAGGTAGTCACGTGGTTATTTGACGTCATATTAGCAGTGTGAATGTAGAAAACACTGCTTGTTGGGGCGAGGGGATGGGCTTCGGCAGTCACGTGGGTGTGAGTGGCTTATTGGTTTAGACAGCCTACTCAGAGGAAGGGGGAGGTATAGCACGCCGGTCACATGGTTATGGGACGTCACAATAGCAGTGTGAACGTAGATAACACTGCTCGGTGGGGCGAGGGGATAGGCTTCGGCAGTCACATGGGTTATGAATGGCATATGGGTTGAAACTGCTCTTAGTAGAAGGGGGAAGTATAGCACGGAGGTCACATGGTTAATAGAAAATACTGACCCCACTCACGAAGGATTCTTGATCCTTTATCCTTGACACCGGCCATTTCCTTTCTAAAATTAAGAATCTAGGAACCATTCCTCTTGACAGTTTCTTATTTTCTTTTGATGTCAACAGTCTATATACTTCAATTACTCACGAAAAGGGCCTTGAAGCAGTTAAACATGCTCGTTCTACCTCTACTCTAGGACAAAATTCTAAAAATGTGTGCCTCGAGCTCCTATACTTAATTTTACATGAAAATCATTTCATGTTCGGCGATGATTTCAACGTACAGACTCGGGGCACAGCAATGGGCTCTAATATAGCCCTGGCCTACGCTAATTTATACATGTCTCTTTTTGAGGAACAATATATTTATACCCATGATCACTTTAAACACCATTCAGTGACCTGGTATAGATTTATTGATGATATATTTGGTATTTGGACAGGTACCGAGGATTCCCTCAATTTTTTCCTTACTTACCTTAATTCCATTAAACCGGAATTACAATTCACTATGAAACACGACAGATCCCAAATAGCCTTCCTCGATACATTGGTCATTAAGAACCCTAACAGCAATCTGAGCACCGACCTGTACTCCAAACCAACAGACTGCAATAGCCTACTTGACTATACCAGTTGTCACCCTAGATCTGTTAAATCTAGCATTCTCAGATCCCAATACCACAGAGTTTCTCATATAGTTTCTGACAAAACTATCCTAAACACTAGATTAACAGACATGACCAATAAATTCCAAGAGCACCATTATCCTCCACAACTATTAGCAAAGGAACAAAGTAGAATCTCATCAAACTCGCCACCATCTGTCCCAATTAGGAAACCAGAACGTATTCCGTTCATACATTCCTATCATACATTCATGCCGAGAATCTACAAATCCATCCATAAAAACTGGCCCCTTCTCTCCAAAGCATATCCTAAGGTTGAGGCCTTCCAGTCACCAGCCCTAATATGCACCAAGAGAGCTCCTAATATTAAAGACAAACTGATTAGAGCTGATTTTGGCAGCACAAATAAAATGCCGAGACAATTATTTCTGAATACACAAAGAACAAGTACCTTGCCATGCCTAAACTGTGCTGCCTGCTCGAACATCATCCGTGGCAGCGAAGTCGTTCACCCTAGAACTGGGAAATCCTATCCCATTAAAAATTATTTCACCTGTGATTCCAACCTTGTAATCTATTTCATTAAGTGCCCCTGTGGCCTACTGTATGTAGCTGAAACAACTCAACACATTAAAGATCGGATAGCTAGCCACAAATCCACTATCCGCTGCTCAAAAACATGGCTACCATTGCCCTTCCACTTCAAAGAGACTTGACACACAGTAGCCCAGCTGCGCTTCCAGGTCCTGGAACAGGTAGCTCGCCCCCGGCATGGGGGCAGTCACATTAAACTTCTGAAGGAAAGAGAAACCTACTGGATCTACACTCTCCAAACATTGAGTCCTAAAGGCCTAAACAGGGAAATGGATTGGGTTCTCCATTAAACATTCTAACCCCCCCTCCCTCTTTTTCCTCCCTCATAGACACGGTGACACTATGGACGTCTGGTGTCATGCCCACAAGTTTCTAGGGCTTCCCTTCCCCTCCTCTATGGTGAGTAGAACATAAGCATAGCAATGGAATCTATTTTGAGTAGACAGTAAACAGTTAATCAAATTAATCCATCATGCAGTACATTGTTTATTCTAACTATTTTTTCTAGGATGCTGTCAACTCTCCTCATGTCATTTGAAATTGTTTCTCTGATATTGAAATTTTGCTGTGTCTCTGGCCTGAAGGAATCTCCCAGTGATTGTACAATATTTCACATTATGCAATTTGATATTAACAATGTCTTTTATTGATGTCAAAATCTATATCTGTTTTTTAATGTTCAAACATCAGCTATATGTCACTTTTTCTCCCTGTACCCATATACAATTCCCCTATCACATATGCGCCTTCTAAACCTTCACTTCACTTACTGAACTAATTATGGTCCGCATTCTAACATCTCAGTACACTAGCCTGTATTCCCTGACCATTTCAACTCCCTTCAGTGCGCAGGTGCGAGCCTCATGGGCTTTTACCTTGTCCTGCACTCCACTGCGCAGATGTGAGCCACATACATCTATTTACACTCATGTCACATAACCATGTGATCGCTGCGTTACGCCTCCCCCTTCTATTAAGAACGGGCTACTTAAGGCCATAAGCCTTCCATTCCCACATGACTACCCAACCCATCCCCTCGCCCGAACGAGCAGTGTTATCTATGTTTACACTACTAATGTGATGTCCCATAACCACGTGACCGTCGCGCTATACTTCCCCCTTCTGCTAAGAGCAGTTTCAACCCATATGCCATTCCTAACTCACGTGACTGCCGAAGCCCACCCCCTCGCCCCACCAAGCAGTGTTATCTACTTTCACACTGCTATTGTGACGTCCCATAACCATGTGACCGGCGTGCTATACCTCCCCCTTCCTCTGAGTAGGCTGTCTAAACCAAAATGCCACTCACACCCACGTGACTGCCGAAGCCCACCCCCTCGCCCCACCAAGCAGTGTTAGCTACGTTCACACTGCTATTGTGACGTCCCATAACCATGTGACCGGCGTGCTATACCTCCCCCTTCCTCTGAGTAGGCTGTCTAAACCAAAATGCCACTCACACCCACGTGACTGCCGAAGCCCATCCCCTCGCCCCAACAAGCAGTTTTTTCTACATTCACACTGCTAATATGACATCCCATAACCACGTGACTACCTCCCCCTTCCTTTATGAGCAGGCTGTCTACACCCACGTGACTGTGACGTCACACAATCACGTGACCGCTGCGTTACGCCCCCTCTACTATGTGCGGGCTATTTAAACCCTAGGCAGCTTAGCAGCCACACACTGACGGATCAGCTGGGACACAGGCGCGGGAGCGCCCAGGCCACATTGCATCAAGGTAATACCATGCCTCCCATTCCTGACAGATTAACCCTTTCTTGTACTTATCTGCCTTCTAGCCTTGCTACAATAGCTTTCAATAGACATTGTGTATTTCCTCTACTACTCAATAGTTACCATCCCATATCAGAGAGATTTTTGTGCTATATGAAAGAATGATTATACTTGAATATCGATCTGTACAGCTTTTGATTTTGTATATATGTACATATGTATAATTTGTATATAGAAAATTTTTGTATGTATGTTTCTGCAATCTATGTTTTATAGGGTGCACACTGATGTTTATTTTTTGATTTATTTTCAACGATTTCTGATAAAGACCTTACAGGTCGAAACGTTTTGTAGTCGCTTTTCCCCTTGCCTTCTACTGTCCACCGTCTATATTTCTAAATAAATCTCACTGTTGCATGAAAAACTATTGGAGAGTGCGGTGAACTTTGTTATATACTATCTGGGAGGTTATATCCCATCTACCAGTACCTCTTAATTTAACCGGCTATGTGCACACTAATTCTATCATTGCTACCATAGGGTAGCATTGGTGTACGTGTCTCCGTGCCGCCGGTACGTGCAAAAACGTACCAAACACGTACCGGCGGCACGAAGACGTGCTGAGGCAGCTGGCTGCTCCTACTATCTGCCTTTGTCTCTAGATAGAGCTGCAATAATGCTTTAGATGCCACTGGGTGACTGTAGTGTGGCTGAGACAGTGGTGGAGACATACTGTTCTTTCACAAGTTCGTCTGTGTTTTGCACCAGATGGCTGGTTATCAGTGTACCTAATTTTCTGTGGAGAGCCATGGGCCGCACTCATCCCTAATCAAACTACTAGTGCTCAGTCTCTGACTGCCAGTTATAGGTTATATTTACTCTGGTTCACTCCTGCTTTTCTTCTCTAACGCAGCCTTTTTATTCCGGTCCTTGACTTCAGCTCATGTTTTGACTACGCAACTGCCTCACAATGTTATTCCCGACCTTAACCTCCTGATTCTGTCTTGGAATTCTGACTGTTCTGTGTCATCCTGCTCCACCAGCCAACAGTCAATTTATGGTTACAACTAGGGGGGCTTTCCATAAGTTGGATTAATCTCTCTATAAGAATTAAATGGTGAAGTTCAGGGTTCCTCTGGGACCTGCTTGAAAGAGTAGCTTGCACAACGCCAGTCCATGGAAGATTTTTTAAAGGGAAACTGTCACCTAGAATATGTGTTCTGACCTATCAGCATACGCATGTGTGCCCTAATTACACCTCCCTACCCATCTCTGTGCTGTAAAATTGTATAATATGAAAGTAATAAAAAACGTTTTATTACCTTCATATTTCGTATGTAAATAGCAGGGAATGTGGTCACAGGGGCGGCGCCTTGCCCTATGGACGTCTCCATACTTTCCGTGGTATCACGCCCCTGTGGGCATGATACCATGGAGCGACGTCCCCATCACTCATTCTATCCTGAGAGCATTGCAGCAGGCTTCTCTTCTGGGTTCTCCTTGTCAGTTTCAGACGCGCACTGCGCATGCGCAGTGCACGTCTGAAGCCGGCGATTGAACACCCGGAAAAGAAGCCTGCTGCAATGCGCGCAGGATAGAATGAGCGACTGTGATATCGCTCCATGGTATCACGCCCACAGGGACGTGATACCATGGAAATATGCAGATGTCCATAGGGCAAGGCGCCGCCCCTGTGACCACATTCCCTGCTATTTACATACGAAATATGAAGGTAATAAAATGTTTTTTATTGCTTTCATATTATACAATTATACAGCACAGGGATGGGTAGGGACTGGGAGGTGTAATTAGGGCAGACGCATATTCTAGGTGAGAGGTTCCCTTTAATAGCTGCCATGCTTTAACTGACAACTATTACAAACATGTTGTTAAGATTACTACAAGGATGCAGTAATTATCATCATCACCCAAAAGTTTAAACCATGTCTTTAGTGAAGTTAAAGCATAAAGAATATTTTTTTGAAATCAGACCAAACTATACTCCTGGCATGCATTAATAAGAATGGCTCATCGATGGGGGATTATGAAACACACCAAAAGTATATTACTTTTTATCTTCACTGGTATTACTCAAGTCTCCTTCACAGAGTTTAAATACCACCAGAGTTTTGGAATTAAACAAGCATATGGAAAGCAGAAAGCATGAAGAGACAAAACAAACCCCAAATAGATTTCCGATTTGGAAGCTGCACTGTTAGTGGGTCTGAGAGCTGGAACGGAGCTTTAAATATGTACAGTTTGGGGATTTAGCAGAAACACATCTGCTAGCTGTCCTATAGAATATTAAAAAATATTTGGGGGGATTTTGGATAACAATAAAGTTGTGAGAACACATTTAATATTTTCTTTTGTCTTTCTAGGAGATTAGAGAAGTGCCTCTTTTTGTTTCAAACAGGAAATACAAGTATAGCCCTCTTTAGTGAGATGATTGAGGGAGATTGTAGCAAAAAGTGTATGGAACCTTTATTATCCATATGCCCAGGAAATTCTTGAAGCCATACAAGAGACAGATTGAAACAGAGTATTATAGCGGCAGATTTTTAACTTATATATGTTTTTTTCACTTACTCTTTTAATGTCACATTTTTACCACATATGCTGTATTACCTTATGTGTGTTTTTAGCCTCATATGCGTTTATCTTTTTTACAAGATAATTGCACTTTACCAAAAATGGGCAACTTTATAACATTTTTTAATCTGGTAAGCAAAAAATTTTACAGGACTGTGAGTAGTTGTGTTACTTATGCTTGACGGAAAAACACTGGTCTGCAATGGTAGATTATGTTATATGCTGATTAGTGATGAGCGAGTACTAAAAAGCTCGGGTGCTCGAAGCTCGGGCCGAGCCTCCCAAGATACTCGTGTACTCGGCCCGAGCAACGAGCCCAATGTTATCCTATGGGAGACCCGAGTATTTTTGTGAAATGACCCCCCGGCAGCATGTAGAAACCCTAAAAATGTCACAAAAGTCTCAGAAGAGTGCTCAAATGACATGGCAACAGCATGGGGAAGACCCCTTGAAGCATTTATCACTCAAAAGTCACAGCTGTGAACAATTTTGTCCGCGTTTTATGCCATTTTTACGGACTCACCAGAAAACCTTCCAAAATGACACCAAAATGAATTTTCATGGCGGAAATGTTAAGGGCACATACCCAATAGTGGGATAGAGCTGGTGTATGTTACTTTTTGAGATTAATACATGAAAGATTTTACGTAAAACATTGTGTGGCACTCCGATGTCCAAAACGCACGTTTTGTGCTTTTTACTAACGATGTCGGTCATTTTTTTTTTTCATTCTATCTCCCGTCGGTCGGTCTCGCTCTGTCTGTCTCTCTCTGTCTTGTCTGTCCCCCTCTGACAGTCTGTCGGTCATTCTCCCCCCTCTCTCTTACTTACCGTTCCCCGATCTCCGGCGCAGCGCTGCACGGCTGTTCACACTGTTCCGGCGGCTTTTCCTCTTTTGAAAAAGCCGGCCGCTCATTATTCAATCTCGTATTCCCTGCTTTCCTGCTTTTCGGCGCCTATGATTGGTTGCAGTGAGACACGCCCCCGCGCTGAGTGACAGGTGTCACACTGCACCCAATCACAGCAGCCGGTGGGCGTGTGTATACTGTGCAGTAAAATAAATATGTAATAATTAAAAAAACCGGCGTGCGGTCCCCCCCAATTTTAATACCAGCCAGATAAAGCCATACAGCTGAAGGCTGGTATTCTCAGGATGGGGAGCCCCACGTTATGGGGAGCCCCCCACCCTAACAATATCAGTCAGCAGCTGCCCAGAATTGCCGCATACATTATATGCGACAGTTCTGGGACTGTACCCGGCTCTTCCCGATTTACCCTAGTGCGTTGGCAAATCGGGGTAATAAGGAGTTAATGGCAGCCCATAGCTGCCACTAAATCCTAGATTAATCATGTCAGGCGTCTCCCCAAGATTCCTTCCATGATTAATCTGTAAATTACAGTTAAAAAACACACACACCCGAAAAATCCTTTATTAGAAATAAAAAACACTAACAAAGTCCCTCATTACCAATTTATTAACCCCGACAAACCCTCCATGTCCGGCGTACTCCACAGTCCTCCAGCGTCGCATCCAGCTCTGCTGCATGCAGGTGACAGGAGCTGCAGAATACACCGCCGCTCCGGTCACCTCCACGCAGCTAATGAGATGAGTAGCGCGATCAGCTGAGCTGTCACTGAGGTTACCTGGATCCAGCGGTGGATGCAGCGGTGGCCGCGGGTAACCTCAGTGACAGCTCAGCTGATCGCGCTACTCACCGCCGCTCCAGTCAGCTCCATGCACCAACTGAGGTGAGTATAGCGATCAGCTGCTGTCACTGAGGTTAATCGCGGCCACCGCTGGATCCAGCGGTGGCCGGGAGTTACCTGACTGACAGCAGCTGATCGCGCTATTCCCTTCATTAGCTGCGTGGAGGTGACCGAAGCGGCGGTGTATTCTGCAGCTCCTGTCACCTCCATGCAGCAGAGCTGGACACGACGCTGGAGGACTGTGGAGTACGCCGGACATGGAGGGTTTGTCGGGGTTAATAAATTGGTAATGAGGGACTTTGTTAGTGTTTTTTATTTCTAATAAATGATTTTTCGGGTGTGTGTGTGTTTTTTAACTGTAATTTACAGATTAATCATGGAAGGAATCTCGGGGAGACGCCTGACATGATTAATCTAGGATTTAGTGGCAGCTATGGGCTGCCATTAACTCCTTATTACCCCGATTTGCCAACGCACTAGGGTAAATCGGGAAGAGCCGGGTACAGTCCCAGAACTGTCGCATATAATGTATGCGGCAATTCTGGCCAGCTGCTGACTGATATTGTTAGGGTGGGGGGCTCCCCATAACGTGGGGCTCCCCATCCTGAGAATACCAGCCTTCAGCTGTATGGCTTTATCTGGCTGGTATTAAAATTGGGGGGACCGCACGCCGGTTTTTTTAATTATTTATTTATTTATTTTACTGCACAGTATAGACACGCCCACCGGCTGCTGTGATTGGGTGCAGTGTGACACCTGTCACTCAGCGTGGGGGCGTGTCTCACTGCAACCAATCATAGGCGCCTGTGGGCGTGGAAAGCAGGGAATATGAGATGGCTGTGTACAGAGCACAGCGCGCCGGCCGGTATAAAGGCTCGGTCACGCTGTGCGGGCCGGCCAATCACTGCAATTCCACAACTAACAGGGCTGTGGCATTGCAGTGGTCTGCCAGCCAATCCCTGCATGAGGGCTGGCTCTCAAAAGAGCGCCAACATGCAGGGATGACGACCACGAGTAAAGCACGAGTATTGCAAAATTACTCGGTACCC
This sequence comes from Anomaloglossus baeobatrachus, assembly GCF_048569485.1. Taxonomy (NCBI): domain Eukaryota; kingdom Metazoa; phylum Chordata; class Amphibia; order Anura; family Aromobatidae; genus Anomaloglossus; species Anomaloglossus baeobatrachus. Next base: position 391,029,048 of record NC_134358.1, read on the forward strand.
GCCGAGTAGCCCGAGTACAGTGATACTCGTGCGAGTACCGAGTAGTTACAAGCATGCTCGCTCATCACTAATGCTGATATATTCTTATTAGGTCCATGTGCATAAACTATATGCATCAGAGTCCCTCACTCGACCAATGTAAATGGTGAAGACTTTCTTGTATGAAAAGATTTATTTTAAAGGCAAAAGTGATATATTTTTAATTATTATGTTTCCCTATTGGGAAATGGTGCATTCAGTGTCCGATCATTGAAGTTGTTACTGCTAAAATCAAAATATATTATCTCCAAGTACAGAGTGCTGTATCCAGTGGTCAATTTCCTTCTCTAGCCTTAAAGTTCTGGTGGTGAAGTAAGTTAAGTTCTCTGGTCTTTTATGTAGAAGCTGGGTTATTTTCCCTGGTCTGGTAAAAAGCTTAATTATAATATAATAAAATACAGGACTCTTGGTCATCTTGAGCCAGGCATAATCAAAGATTTTGTTTAAAGACTGGTAAATATAGGTGGCTTGGTTGGTCAGTGGTTAGCACCAAGGACATCTACAAGGAATTTGTATGTTCTCCCCGTGTTTGTGTGGGTCTCTGCCCACAGTTCAAAGACATACAGATAGGAAATTTAGGTTGTAATCCCCAATGGGAACTATGTCTGTAAAGTGCTGCAGATTGTTATCATTATTATTTATTATTACAGCACCATTCATTCCATGGTGCTTAACATGTGAAAAAAGGGGGCATACTTAGACAACTACAATAATCATGAACAATACAAGGCACAGACAGGTACAAGAGGAGAGAGGACCCTGCCCACAAGGGCTCACAGTCTACAGGTGATGGGTGAGGATACAGTAGGTGAGGGTAGAGTTGTTTGGGCAGCGGTATGGTAAAGAATATGATAGTACTATGTCAGCAAAACATAAATAATAAATAATGGCTGTAATGTGACCATGTTATCAGGCTCCATACTACAACATTAGGAGTAAAGGCCCCGTCACACTAAGCAACATCGCTAGCAACATCGCTGCTAACGAACAACTTTTGTGACGTAGCAGCGATGTTGCTAGTGATGTTGCTGTGTGTGACATCCAGCAACAACCTGGCCCCTGCTGTGAGGTCGTTGGTTGTTGCTGAATGGCCTGGGCCATTTTTTAGTTGTTGCTGTCCCGCTGTGAAGCACAGATCGCTGTATGTGACAGCGAGACAGCAACAACTAAATGTGCAGGCAGCAGGAGCCGGATTCTGCGGACACTGGTAACCACGTAAACATCGGGTAACCAAGAAGCCCTGTCCTTGGTTACCCGATATTTACCTTCGTTACCAGCCTCCGCCGCTCTCACTGTCAGTGCCGGCTCCTGCTCTGTGCACATGTAGCTGCAGCACACATCGGGTAATTAACCCGATGTGTGCTGTAACTAGGAGAGCAGGGAGCCAGTGCTAAGCAGTGTGCACGGCTCCTGCTCTCTGCACATGTAGCTACAGCACACATGGGGTAATTAACCCCATGTGTGCTGTAACTAGGAGAGCAGGGAGCCAGCACTAAGCGGTGTGCGCTGCTCCCTGCTCTCTGCACGTGTAGCTGTGTGCGCTGGTAACCAAGGTAAATATCGGGTTGGTTACCCGATATTTACCTTAGTTACCAAGCGCAGCATCGCTTCAGGGCGTCGCTGCTGGCTGGGGGCTGGTCACTGGTTGCTGGTGACAGCTCACCAGCAACCCGTGTAGCAATGCTCTAGCGATCCCTGCCAGGTCAGGTTGCTGGTGGGATCGCTGGAGCGTCTGACTGTGTGACCTCTCACTAGCGACCTCCTAGCAACTTACCAGCGATTCCTATCAGGTTGTATCGTTGTTGGGATCGCTGGTAAGTTGTTTAGTGTGACGGTACCTTAACACTATGGTTTCAACTTGATATGGTCTTACCTCTCTAATTTCTTTTATTACTTTCGTCTTAGTGGAACAATGCCTTTTGGCTTGAGCTTGCCTCTTTCTATGGTACTGAATTGTTTGTTTGATTTTAATAACTTTATTTATTTGTAGATTGTTCTTCTTTTAGTTACTGTCGTTCGTGGGCAAAATAATCTGAATTATTATCAGAAATTGTCAATGTTATCAAGGACATATTGCCTCAGCGGAAACAATCCTGGACATGGTGTTGGTGGTGAAGAAAGTCCAGGATTCACATTTCAATCCAACCAAATATAATAGCTCAAAAACAAGCAATGTATCTCAATGTCAGATTAGCATGTTAAAGAAGCTCTCCCATGAAGATTTTTGTCACTAAACATGCATATGTGTATTTAGTGTAGTGTGTGTATATTATACTCACTGACTGCCCCTTCTCAGTAATGTCACCGCTCTTTAGACTAGCCGGCTTACTCTTCAGCGATTATCTTGATGTCATGTTTACATTTTAAGTCTATAGAGCCTCGTTCTGCATCTCCATAGGCTGTCATTGTAAAAACCCACTCCCGCATGCAGAGAGTCTGGAGAGGGGTAACATCACTGAGAAGCGGAACAGGATACTGGTGGATGTTGGAGAGAACAGCGGTAGGTGACTATACTGACACACTCACATTACATTATGTACACATATATACATGTTTAATGAAAAAAAAAAATAATGAAAGAGCTTCTTTAAAGGGATCCTGTCACCATGAAAATGTAGTCCAATCTACAGTCATTATGTTATAGAGTAGGCAGGGCCATAACATTAATAGGTGCATGGATTACAATCACACCCGGGTTCTGGCATCAAGAGTAGAGTTGAGCGCGGTTCGCGGTTTGAGGTTCTCCAGTTCGGGGCTCAAGTGATTTTGGGGGCTGTTCTAGATCGAACTAGAACTCGAGCTTTTTGCTAAAGCTCGATAGTTCTAGATACGTTCGAGAATGGTTCTAGCAGCAAAAAGACAAGCTAATTACTAGCTGGCTTTCCGCTGTAATAGTGTAAGTCACTCTGTGACTCACACTATTATAAAATTTCAGTGTATAGTGTGCGGGAACAGCGCATTCAGATCACTGCTGTATGGATAATGGCGATCGCCATTTTTTTTTTTCCTTGTCTTCCTTCCCTAAGCGCACGCGTGTAGTGGGGCGGGCCAGCATGTCAGCCAATCTCAGACACACACACAGCTAAGTGGACTTTTAGCCAGAGAAGCAACGGCATGTGTGATAGGATGTCCATGTCACATGTCCATGCATTATAAAAACGGACATTTTCCTCCAGCACACCATTATCTGCCTTGTGCGTCTTGGTGTCAGTCACCGCTGGCGTAGCTCATGTCTCCGATACTGCTGTGTACGCTCTATACACAGCGCTATACAGAATAGGGATAGAAGTTTCTATTAGTCCTTTTAAGGGCTAATACCGGCAGGATCAGAGCCATAGGTGACAGTCAGGGCCGTGAAAACCTATTTTAACAGCTACACAAGATGACAGCGTCTGTGTTGCTAAGGTCTGGGATTTCCTCGCTGCATTTCCCCATTAGGAGGGATAGAAAGGGAGGCTTCCTTTCCTGTACCCAGACCCACAACCCTGCCACTGTACCCTCCTGCCCTTTGCACACTCAAACTCATTGTTATTAAGCCATTATACTAGCAAACACTGAGGAAACTTAGTGGCATCCTAGACGTGGCTGTTGGACTTCTGTATTGTCCCACTAGTGCAAAGATATTTGCAGCACGTCTGGCTGCATTGCACACTCAAACTCATTGTTACTAAGCCATTATACTAGCAAACATTGAGGAAAATTAGTGGCATCCTAAACGTGGCTGTTGGACTTCTGTATTGTCCCACTAGTGCAAAGATATTTGCAGCACGTCTGCCTGCATTGCACACTCAAACTCATTGTTACTAAGCCATTATACTAGCAAACACTGAGGAAACTTAGTGGCATCCTAAACATGGCTGTTGGACTTCTGTATTGTCCCACTAGTGCAAAGATATTTGCAGCACGTCTGGCTGCATTGCACACTCAAACTCATTGTTACTAAGCCATTATACTAGCAAACACTGAGGAAACTTAGTGGCATCCTAAAAGTGGCTGTTGGACTTCTGTATTGTCCCACTAGTGCAAAGATATTTGCAGCACGTCTGCCTGCATTGCACACTCAAACTCATTGTTACTAAGCCATTATACTAGCAAACACTGACGAAACTTAGTGGCATCCTAAACGTGGCTGTTGGACTTCTGTATTGTCCCATTAGTGCAAAGATATTTGCAGCACGTCTGCCTGCATTGCACACTCAAACTCATTTGTTACTAAGCCGATATACTAGCAAACACTGAGGAAACTTAGTGGCATCCTAAACGTGGCTGTTGGACTTCTGTATTGTCCCACTAGTGTAAAGATATTTGCAGCACGTCTGCCTGCAATGCACACTCAAACTCATTGTTACTAAGCCATTATACTAGCAAACACTGAGGAAACTTAGTGGCATCCTAAACGTGGCTGTTGGACTTCTGTATTGTCCCACTAGTGCAAAGATATTTGCAGCACGTCTGCCTGCATTGCACACTCAAACTCATTGTTACTAAGCCTTTATACTAGCAAACACTGAGGAAACTTAGTGGCATCCTAAACGTGGCTGTTGGACTTCTGTATTGTCCCACTAGTGCAAAGATATTTGCAGCACGTCTGGCTGCATTGCACACTCAAACTCATTGTTACTAAGCCATTATACTAGCAAACTATGCTGCCAGTTTAAGGGCCATAGTTGCATTGTCAGGGATAAATATTGTTGTTTATTCTGCTGTTAATAAAGCTAGACCACCGCTGAAATCTACACCACCTCTCAATTTTTACTACCACATTTTAAGTGCACAATCTTGTCGCAATCAAAATGAGTGGCAAAATGACAGATGCTGGTGGAAAGGGGAAGAGGCGTGTTGGAAAAGGAAAAAAAGGGTTCGTCCGTGGGGAAGGTGGCAAAGCTCCATTAACATCTGCTGAAGATAGACCAGTAAGATGTCTACTACTTACCGTGGACAATCCGATGTGCTCCCTTTTTTACGGACACGAACAACTGGAACAAAGGTAGATAATGGCCAAAAAAGGAAAATGCTTGAATGAATCTCAAGTGGTCCAACAAGTGCCCTCTCCGCCACCTCAACTACCACATCCAAAAAACACCAGTCCTCTGAGTTGTCAGCCCAATCACACTTGCATTCTCCCAGCTCTGAAGTCTCCATCTGCCCTGCACAGTATGGTGGAACTGAGATGGCCGAGTCTGCAGAGCTGTTCAGTCACACTATAGCCTGGGAATCAGAAGTCTGCTCCCAAGCTGCAGTGAGTACAGACCAGGAAATGGTCTGCAGTGATGCCCAGAACCTTTGTGACTCTGATTCAGGCCGTGAGGACCAAGTTTCTGAGCATAATGTTGACCCTTTTTCACAAACTGTAACACCTGTTGTTATAGAAAATGAGGAACATACTGATGACGATGAGATGCAGATACCAGATTGGGATGATAACTTAAATATTCGGTCAGGGCAAGAAGAGGCTCGGTCTGAGGGTGAGGGGAGTGCAAACACAACAATTGATGAGGAAGTTCTAGATCCCACCTACTGTCAACCCACAGTCAGGCACTCGAGGAGGTCAACAGAGGTGGTGGAGGAGGATGCAACTGACGACGAAGTTACCTTGTGCCTTCCTGGGCAGAGTCGGAGCACTGGTAGCACGTCTACAACTGCATCCTCAGCCACCACTCTGCCTCTGAGCACTAGTTGGGGGGGGCTCAGCAGGTCACATGCCCTCTAAGCCTTGCCTAGCCTGGTTCTTTTTTGACATAGCAAAAGATCGCCCAAATTATGTGATCTGTAAACTTTGTCGTGATTCTGTTAGTAGATTGCAAAACCTCAGCAGTGTGACAACTTCTTCCATGAATCGTCACATGAATAAATATCATATGTCCCGGTGGGAAGCTCACCGTGCTGCAATGCGGCCTAGCGGAGCGAACCATCCACCGCCTGCCCCTTCCAGTGCATCCGCGCGCTCTTCATCTTCTAGGACTGTGGGGACAGCTGTCACACCTGGTTTTCCACGCACAACTTCCACCACTGTAACCGCAACAGGCAGTTTGCTTGGTAGGTCGTCAGTTGGTTTGGAAGGGAAAACAAGTACGTGTGTACAGCTCTCTCAGACATCGATAGCACCAACGTTAGATGAAGGCAACATCATGTCTCCACCTGCACTTTCCTCACAAAGCTGCATTTTTCCAGGGACACCCTACTCAACACCGTCTGCACACAGCAGCCAGATCTCTGTCCCTTAGATGTGGACAAATAAAAGGCCATTTCCTGCGACCCATGACAAAGCTAAGAAGTTGACTTTATCCCTCTGTAAGCTCTTGGCTACCGAAATGCTGCCTTTCCGCCTGGTGGACACACAGGATTTTAGAGACCTTATGTCTGTCGCTGTGCCCCAGTACCAGATGCCCAGTCGCCACTACTTCTCTAAGAAAGGTGTGCCCGCGCTACACCAGCATGTCGCACACAACATGACCGCTTCCTTGAGAAACTCTGTGTGTCAACGTGTGCATTTCACCACCGATACTTAGACCAGTAAGCATGGACAGGGACGTTACATGTCGCTGACTGGGCACTGGGTAACTATGGTGATAGATGGAGAAGGGTCTGCTGCACAAGTCTTGCCATCCCCACGACTTGTGTGTCAATCCTCTGTCTGTCCAAGTTCCGCCACTGCTTCTGCCTCCTCCACTTCATCTGGGTCCTCCACCTCCGCCCCAAGCCTGCCTGGTCAGGCCACCAGCGTTCTCACTGCGCAGAAGGAATCACGCACCCCTCATTACTATGCTGGCAGCAGAGCGCAACGGCATCAGGTGGTCTTTAGCTTGACATGTCTTGGAAATAGGAGTCACACAGCGGCTGAGTTGTGGGCAGCTCTGGAGACTGAGTTTAATAAATGGTTGTCTCCACTAAACCTGCAGCCTGGTAAGGCCGTGTGCAACAATGCTGCAAACCTGGGTGCGGCCCTTCGCCTGGGCAAGGTGACACACGTGCCTTGTATTGCTCACGTGTTGAACCTTGTTGTCCAGCAATTTTTAACACACTATCCTGGCCTAGATGGCCTTCTGACCAGGGCACGAAAACTGTCTGCTCACTTCCGCTGTTCAACCGCCGCAGCTGAGCGACTTGCATCGCTCCAGAAGTCTTTTGGCCTGCCGGTTCATCGCCTGAAATGCGATGTGCCGACACGCTGGAATTCGACTCTCCACATGTTACAGCGACTGTGGCAGCACCGCTGAGCCCTGGTGCAATACATCATGACATATAGCCTGGGCCAAAGAGATGCAGAGGTGGGGAAGATCACCCTGATGGAGTGGTCTCAGATCAAGGACCTATGCACCCTTCTGCACAGTTTCGACATGGGGACGAATATGTTTAGCGCTGACAATGCCATTATCAGCATGACAACTCCAGTCATTTACATGCTGGAGCACACGCTAAACACTATTCGGAGTCAGGGGGTGGGACAACAGGAAGGGGAGGAACTACAGGAGGATTCATATGCGCAAGACACAACAACATCACCAAGGTCCAGACGTTCATCATCACCAACGCGGCAGGCATGGGACCATGGGGGACAGGGATCAACAAGGGCACATGGTAGCAGGCGAAATGTTGAGGAAGGTGCAGGAGAACATGAAGAAATGGAGGACGAACTGTCCATGGACATGGAAGACTCAGCGGATGAGGGAGACCTTCGTCAAATTTCAGTTGAAAGAGGTTGGGGGGAGATGTCAGAGGAAGAAAGAACTGTTGGCACCTCTATGCCACAAACACAGCGTGGACTTGGTCCGCATGGCTGCGCAAGACACATGAGCACCTTCTTGCTGTACTACCTCCAACATGACCCTCGTATTGTCAAAATTAGAAGTGATGATGACTACTGGCTTGCCACACTATTAGATCCCCGGTACAAGTCCAAATTTTGTGACATAATTCCAGCCAAAGAAAGGAACGCACGTATGCAGGAGTATCAGCAGAAGCTATTACTCGATCTTAGCTCGGCTTTTCCACCAAACAACCGTGCAGGTGCAGGGAGTGAATCTCCCAGTTGTAACTTGACAAACATGGGATGGTCTCGTCATCTTCAACAGTCTACCCGTACCTGTAGCACCGTATCTGGTGCTGGTAAAAGCAATTTTATTGAATTTTTTCATAATTTTTTTAGACTGTCCTTTGCAAGGCCACCAGAGACAACAAGTCTGACACATAGTCAACGGCTGGAGAGGATGATACAGGAGTATCTCCAAATGAACATCGATGCCATGTCTTTGCAAATGGAGCCTTGCTCATTTTGTGCTTCAAATCTTGAAAAATGGCCAGAGCTCTCAACTTACGCCTTGGAGATTTTGTCGTGTCCAGCTGCCAGCTTTGTCTCTGAACGTGTCTTCAGTGCTGCTGGGTGTGTGCTGACAGATAAGCGCACGCGTCTGTCCAGTGACAATGTGGACAGACTAACGTTCATCAAAATGAACAAGTCATGGATCCACAAGGAATTTACTACTCCTGTGTCATCCTGGGGAGAGTAAATGCTTGTGGATTTGGAATGTGCTTGATGCAAATCAAAACATCCTGTTTGCAACTAGGGCACAAGTGCTGCCACTGATGGGGTGTCTGTGTGGCCCAATTTTTGGAAAAAAGGGAGACTCCACTTGGAGTAACCCTTGCTTGCTGTGTTTTTAAAAGGAGACAAGATGAACAAGTCATGGTTCAGCAAAGACTTTGCTACCTACCCCAGGGTCATCCTGGGAACGGTTAAGTATGGCGTATTTTTGAAAGTGCTTGATGCAAATCTACCTGTGAAGTGTACAACTGGGGCACAAGTGCTGCCACTGAAGGGGTGGGTGTGTGTGCGGCCCAATTTTTGGAAAAAAGGGAGACTCCGCTTGGAGTAACCCTTGCTTACATTGTTTTTAAAAATGATCTAAGATGCACCGCGCTGGGATCAGGAAAGACTTTGCTACCTACCCCGGTGTCATGCTGGGGACGGTTAAGTATGGCGTATTTTTGAATGTGCTTGATGCAAATCTAGCTGTGAAGTGTACAACTGGGGCACAAGTGCTGCCACTGAATGGGTGGGTGTGTGTGGGTCCCAATTTTTGGAAAAAAATGGAGACTCCGCTTGGAGTAACCCTTGCTTGCTGTGTTTTTTAGAAAGAGCCAAGATGAACAAGTCATGGTTCAGCACGTTCGCTCATCTCTAATCAAGAGGGACCCCATGGTCCCTTTACCCCATAGGAAATGACTATTACTATTAAAGACCAGTGATAGTTGTGGCCCTGTTGGAAATTTTTCATTGGGACCCACAAGCTTCAAGTAACGCCACTGAGAGCAGGCATACCAGAGCAGATTGATATATAGTTGTGTGAGAAAGATTCATAATAACTTGTGATTTAATAATTTTATCCTCTGCTCTTTTTTGGATTTTCGGCCAAGTGGATGATACTATCCGTGATTGACAGCTATCTCTATAGCTACAATTATACAAAGAAAACTGTCAATCACTGATAAAACCACCCCCTGGTCTGAAAATTATAAAAAGACCAGAGGAGTAAATGATTAAATCACAAGTTATAATGAATCTTTTCTCACAAAACTATATATCAAGCTACAACTCCATACCATGATGCCTGCAGATTGGAGCCCATATTCATAGTAATGGTTCCCATTAGTCAGGAAAATTTGTTTATGCCCCTGACACAGGCAAGTGAGATGATAAATCTAGTAGTTACGTTATATCTTTATCCACCTTTTAACATAATTTCTCAAGTTTGATTATAAAACTATGTATTTCCTTTCTCTTGTCCTATACTTGACTTTAGCTCCAGGTCTTCTATCCACAATATTTTGGTGGAAAATGACTTACGCCATGCTTGTTTTGTGTCTGTGTCTCGCATACATTGCATTCAACAGTAGACTACATTTCGTATTACTCATTTTTTAATGGCAATTCAGTGGGAAACAGAGCCTAATGAGAGAATTCATTGAAAAACTGTCATGGTTTTGTTTGTGGAAGAAATTTAACATGTGCTTTGCTTGGAAAAACATTTGTGTAGACTTTGTCTGCTACTTTTCAGCCTCTGTCCAGTTAATAGGATCAAACAAACCCCAATCATTCATCGAGTTCGTCCTACAGGAAATTTTCTCTCGATGTTATAGCATCCTATTCCCATTCCAAATAATTGTACATGACAGACAAGTTGGCTCCTGAAATATCAACAGCATAAATACTATGTAAATCTACATTACTCAGACACAGGCTGGTTGTGATGTTAAATCAGTACCGTGGCATTTGATAGCTGCATGTTTCTAAAGCCAAGTGTTTCTAATTTAAAACGATTGATCTCATTTTTCTTTCGTCGTGTTTACCTGCCTCTTCGTCAACACTTCAAGATGTAATTTTATATCTCTTGTATTTTTCTCTACTCGATTTAAAATGTTAATATTAGCATATTTGTGCCACATAGCTACCAATTCAGTATCATTTTTTGCCTAGGCTGGGATCAGTGCTGAGCTAAAACTCTTTTATTACAGCAAATAACAGTCTGAAAATAAACAAAAACCTACTACATATTTACTATAATGATATATTCCTGTCCAGGGATATTAATTTCTACATAAACAGGTTCCTTTTGACCCATAATATTGCAAGAATCTGAATTGCAAAGCAACAGGTTACAATTTATTTTGGAGTGTGATATTTTAGATAATACACAAACTGTATGTCTCATATCAAAACATAGTTAACCACTCTTAATATTATACTTGATATTAAAGGAGTTGTCCACTAGGTGAACAACCACTTCTTACATACTAACAAACTAGCAAGGTACAATCAAACCTCGTCAAAAATAGAAGTGAACAATAGATATATAGTAACTTCTTTATTGATAATTATAATTAGATAAAAATGACACCCTGGTGCATGTCCTGAAAGCGTCCTGAAGAAGCTGGGTGAAACGCTCGTGGGGGTGGGGTGACACAGAGCCTGTTACATCTGATCTCTATTTCTCAGGTAAACGTCATCGATGCACTTTAGCACCTTGAATTCTGCAGCACCTTTTCTTTTGTGGATCTATTTAGTTATATCTACTCCTGACTACCCATAGTATTCATGGTGGCCAGTGGTTGGCCTCATATTCCTTAGGGATTATGATCAGGTTTTTTGATATCACAACACTTATGATCAAGTCATACTATTCATATGATATAAGATTCCCTCTTTTTTGAGGCACTGCTTTGTCATTTGTGTCTACTTATTATCAATAAGGAAGTTACTATATATCTATTGTTCACGTCTATGTTTTACAATGTCTTATTGTACCTTGTTAGCTTGTTAGTCTGTTTCCAACTAAAGTGAGTAATATTTAGACAACATTGTTGATATCTAACCTTTTTTGCTATGGGTGGCACAGTGGCTCATTGGTCAGCACTGCCCTCCTGTAGTACTGGGGTCCTGGGTTCAAATCTCACCAAGAAAACATCTGCAAGAAGTTTGTGTGTTCTCCCCCATGTTTGTGTGGGTTTCCTTTGGGTCCTCCAGTTTCCTCCTACACTCCAAAGATTTACTAATAGGGAATTTAAATTGTGAGCCCCGATCGGGACAGTGTTGCTAATTTATGTAAAGCGCAGTGTAATTAATAGTGCTATATGAGTGAATAAATATTATTATTAAATTATTGTTAATGCTGTAGTTTCAAATAAAGATACTTTATGCTAATTTCCTAAGCTTGTGTCATTTTCATAATGCCAGAACCAGGATATTATCATGCTGCAGATAGTCATTGGCCACTGATGGGCTGCTTAGCTTAGATTTCCATTGGACATCTAAGTTTTGCCTAATGGTCAGACCTGCTCTCCATTAGTGGCCACTGACTGGCTGTAGTTCCTACATACAGTCATATGAAAAAGTTTGGGCACCCCTATTAATGTTAACCTTTTTTCTTTATAACAATTTGGGTTTTTGCAACAGCTATTTCAGTTTCATATATCTAATAACTGATGGACTGAGTAATATTTCTGGATTGAAATGAGGTTTATTGTACTAACAGAAAATGTGCAATCCGCATTTAAACAAAATTTGACCGGTGCAAAAGTATGGGCACCTCAACATAAAAGTGACATTAATATTTTGTAGATCCTCCTTTTGCAAAAATCACAGCCTCTAGTCACTTCCTGTAGATTTTAATGAGTTCCTGGATCCTGGATGAAGGTATATTTGACCATTCCTGTTTACAAAACAATTCCAGTTCAGTTAAGTTTGATGGTCGCCGAGCTAACATGTTAATGAATGCTGTAAAGACAAAGGAAAAAGGAGCTATTACATGCAAATAGAATTAATTTATTATTAATAGTAAAAAAGTAGAAAAGACATTAGAGCATAAGATAGGGAACATACACAAAGGTCCCCTAAACCACAATTGCAATCACAGTACAGTTATTGCAATGAGATGTTAAAACCCCAATTATAAATGATATAGGTAAGGCATAATACAAAGCTTGTAATATAAAACTAAATTAGGGATGAAAACGGGCTGTAAGAATGTTAATGAATGCGCAGCAACGCTGCACATACCTCAGTCTTGATGACAGCTGGAGGAGCATGGATGCACACTGCGCATGATTCGGAGTCCCCGGGACTTCCAGTCATGCTCACTATACCTCACTGAAGTCGGGAAGCTTACACCCAGCAACAATTTAGTGCACATGGTCGGAAGCAGTGCGCATCCATCCTCCACTGCCCGCCACGAAGAGTGAAGTGTGTGCAGAGAAACTGTGCATTCATTAACATGTTACTACACCCACATGAGCCAACAGTGTGGTGCTGCGGCTAAAAAGGCGAACAAAATTCTGGAATGTATGAAGATAAGCATTGATTCTAGATCAAGAGAGGTAATTATTCCCCTATACTCTGAGCTGGTCAGACCACACCTGGAATACTGTGTACAATTCAAGAAAAACATCGATGTATTGGGGCAAGTCCAGAGAAGAGCAACCAAGATGGTAGAAGGCCTACCAACCATGTCATATGAAAACTGGCTAAAAGAACTAGGAATGTTTAGTTTGCGAAAGAGAAGGCTGAAAGGAGACCTAATAACTGTCTACAAATATCTGTAAGGAAGTCACAGTGCAGAGGGAACCACCATATTCTCATTAGCACAAGGAAGTACAAGAAACAATGGCTGAAACTAAAAGGAAGGAGATACAGATTAGACATTAGAAAAACCTTACTGACAGTGAGGGCAGTCAGAGAGTGGAACAGGCTACCACGTGAGGTAGTGAGCTCTCCATCAATGGAAATCTTCAAGTGGAAGCTGTATGCACCCTCCCCCAATGCCTGAATAAATGTAACATCTGATTTTCCTGCAAACCGGTGAGTGCTTTCTCATTCTTTCTATTTTGGAAGATGGATAAACATATCTGGTGTGATTTAGGAAAATCTGCACCCAGGGGGGTTGGACCTGATGGCCCTTGAGGTTCTTTCCAACTCTACCATTCTATGATTCTATGATTAAATAAACAAAAAACAAAAAACCCACCTTCACCCGTAAGTGATCTATTTATGACTGGCTGTATGTAGGCAGAGAGCCGAACTGCCCAATCAGTGAATTCTAATGAGGTTCAAGTCAAGTTTGGGTCCAGAACAGAACTAAAATCAAACCCTCAGAACCCAAACTTTCATGGGTCTGCTCATCTTGACTACTGATCCTTTGGTTCGTCTGGGAGATAGGCCACTGCCAGAGGTGTCTGACAGCAGTTTACTACACTCTTTCTATACAGAACATATGCAAACCAAATGTTTACTCCACTTTCACTACATAAAAACATTAAACTGCTGCAAGACACCAGCATAAGATTGTTGGGAGACAACTGTTGCCCCAATTAGGGTTTTTCTACAAGCTATATCAAGGATACAAGGAATAGTGGTTTTCTTCTGTGCATTGAGTAAATGTTACCTAAAATGGGACTTAATATTTCATTCAGCCCTAAATACTAAAAGTGTCAATAGATTAACTTTACGATTTCTCATCATTCTTTCAATACGTCCACATGACTTACTATATTTCTCACTTAACAGTTGTATGCTATCTTTGATTGTGCCTATACATTAATGGTGGGCTCAGTGTATTGCTATATACTACAACTATCAGTAAATTCACTACTAGTGATAGTGGCAGTGACATCAGCATCTTGCACCTGGGCTGTGACCGCCTTCAAGAAGGTTTACTACATTCTGTTTGTGCATACATCATGTGGTTTGGCACCATTGGTACGTTTTTTCTTTTTTGATACAGTTCTATGTGATTTTTTTCTTAATAAATTTGTATTGCTATATACTACAACTATCAGTAAATTCACTACTGAGAGTGTAAGTGTGCTTGCACACATGCGGTTTTTGCCGTCAGGCACAATTCAACAAATACCGGATAAAATGGATCAGGCGCCGGATGCGTTTTTATCCTCATTGAATTGTATTAGCGCCGGATTGTGCCTGATACCCTTGCGTTTCATCAGGTTTGTCCAGCTGCTGGAAAGGACGCACAAGGGAGCGTTTTTTGTCACCGGCAAAAAAACGCACAGCGTATTGTGGCGTCTTGTAAAATGAAAGCCTATGGGCGCTGGATCTGTCGTAATGCAGCAAAAAACGCATTCCACCAACGGATCCATTTTTTTTTAACTGAGCATACTCAGATGTGTAAATTCCTTTCTGATTAGAAAATCTCTCTCTCTCTGTCGATCTCAGTCTCTCTCTGTCTGTCAGTCGATTGGTCTCTCTGTCGATGTCGGTCTCTCTACTCTCTATCGGTTGGTCGGTCTCTCCCTCTCACCCCCTTTCTCATACTCATACGCGGCGTGGCGTCGCGCTGCACAGCTGTCACAAAGCTCCTGCGGCTTCTCTTGCTTTGAAAATGCTGGCCGCTCATTGTTCCATTTTGTATTCACTGCTTCCCCCACCCACCGGCGCCTATGATTGGTTGCAGTCAGACGAGCCCCCACGCTGAGTGACAGCAGTCTCACCGCAACCAATCACAACCGCCGGTGGGTAGGTCTATGTAGTGCAAAAATTTAAAAAAAAAACGGCATGCGGTCCCCCCCAATTTTGATACCAGCCAAGGTAAAGCCACATGGCTGAGGGCTGGTATTCTCAGGATGGGGAGCCCCACATTATGGGGAGCCTCCTAGCCTAAAAATATCAGTCAGCTGCCGTCCGGAAATGCCGCAACCATTACATGGGACAGTCCCGGGACTTTACCTGGCTCATCCCGAATTGCCCTGGTATGGTGGCAATCGGGGTAATAAGGAGTTAATTGCAGCCCATAGCTGCCACTAAGTCCTAGTTTAATCATGGCAGGCATCTATGAGACACCCCCCTATCACTAAACTGTAGTGAAAGTAAATAAACACAAACACCGAAATATCCTTTATTTGAAATAAAAGACAAAAAAATACCCTACTTTATACTTTATTTAAATCCCCAAATACCCCTCCAGGTCCGATGTAATCCACACGAGGTCCCACGACGCTTTCAGCTCTGCTACCTTGAAAGCTGACAGGAGCACAGCCACTCACTGTGAGCTCCACGGAGAAACTGAAGTGAGTTGCGCTGTCAGCGGTGACGTCACTCAGGTTACCTGCGGCCACAGCTGGATTCTCGGTACAAACTGCTACAACATATCAGTTTTTTTACCGGATCTGTTGCATCAGTTGTACCACAATCTGCAATGGATCATTGCATCAGGCACAAACCGGATTGTGACTGACAGCAAAAACCGGATGTGTGAAAGCACCTCGATACAATAATCTAATAATTATACTACATTTCATTAGAAACAAAAGTGTGCAAAATGCTTCAAAGTGATATATTTACTCTGTATTATTTAGTTTCTTTTACTTGTATAAATACTACTTTCAAGTTATCATTATTACCTTATTCTTGGCAACTGAAACTAATCAGGAAACGAATAGGAAATGAAACACAATATGTGTCACATTTATTTTTATCAGTCATCAGTGCAATGAGCATTTTTAGGCATTTGCACCGCGTTGTTGGTAGAATGGATGCAGTAGAAACTACCAGCACAGCACTATGGATTACTGAGCATTAATAAAAACTCCTCTCTACAAATTTCCAAACCAGAGATTTCCTGCTGTTGCAGTGCGGCCTTTGTTGCATAAATCCCACTTTCCTTCCTACTTTCCTGTTGACTGCAGCAGAATTGAAAAATGCTTAGCTATTTCATCACTACTATAGGTCAGCAAAAGCAAAAAAAAGCTTTAGAAAATGAGGTGGAAAGATTAAAATGAATTCACAATCTGTTTTTAGCATTCATCGTAGATATTACAATGAAATTGAAGAGGAAAATAAAAATTAAAGACTACTAAAAATTGAGAGTTAAGACTCTGTAAAAGAAGCTCTTTGAGAAATTAATTTTGCCTTATAAACCAAATTTCTTTGTACTGGATATTAGCATCTTTTCTGAGAAAACCATTTCCTTAAAAGTTCCTTTTCCCATTAATTTTGGGTTGCCATTTGGGGCGTACATAAAAATCATGCTACCCCATTGCAAAAGTCCTAATTGAATCCCTAATTCATATCCCCCTCCAAAAATGCATTTATCACAGTAGTCATAGTAGGTGAGGTTTCGACCCATAGTCACTTTCACAAAGGGGCATTCTCCAAGCTTTTATAGACAGGAAGAATGAAATGCATGCATACAATTAATTGTGCCCTTACTTAAGCCCCTAATGTTCTCACTCACTATGATACCCCCTGTTAGTGCTCGTAAGATAGGGTGATGCCCCTACAGTGCCCTCATTCAGTATGATGTACTCACATTTCCTAGACATATATTATGAGAACTCTAAAACAAACCACATCACATTATGATGCTCTCGCAAAGCATAATGCCCTTAGTCACACCCCAATGTTTGATGCCTCCACAGCACCCCACACAGTAACATGCTCCCCTCATAGTATGAGGTCCCTATAGTTTCCCCACACATATTATGAGGTCCCACTGTGACTCCTAACACAATGTGATACACCAAAAGTGATCCCCCTATGGTATGGTGGTCTCCATAGTCAACCCATACAGTATCATGTCCAAGTCATATGATCAGGCACACTGTATGATGCTCCCACAGTATTCCACATAGTATGAGCCCCCCACAGACCACACACATAATATAGTGGCTTTCATGGCCCTAAACACAATATGATGGCACCGACAGTATTAAGCCACCATACTGACCCCCACCAGTATGATGCCATTATCACTGTGTTATTGCATTTTTTTTAATTGCCTGCACATGGGAAGAGTTGTCTTTTCTTGTACCTAGTAGCTTAATGATACGTAATGTAACAATAGGCAAATGATATATTGGTTTTTTTATTTCTGATTGTACCCAACCATTGACTTGTTATACATTGTGGGAGATTTAATTTTATACCAACTAGAAAGCCACCGGTTTAAAAGCACTGTGAGATCCTTTCCAAAACCCACAAAATAATCCAACTCTTATTCTTCTTGATTAGTCTCTTCCTTTTACAATTTCCTCAGATGACTCCAGAAATTTGTCAGTGGCCAAAAGAGTGCCCTTCTCCACTCTCTCTTGTTAGTCCCTAAAGGTCCATCATTGACCGACCTGCTGCACAATTTGACCACTAATCAGTGAAATTTTACAGCTCAGTCGTGGTTGTTTTTTATATTGGCAAACCAGAGTAAGCGATTTTCACTACACTATATCTATCACAATATCTACACTAGTTCGTTCAGTCCACATAGGCTGCCATAGTTCTTTTCAGTGTGAGTCCTATTTATCTATGATGATGCTCCTCCAAGAACTATGATCTTTTATGCTGCACAAAAGGGGCGGTGCTATATGTAATTAGTGACACCAGCATTGCCCCACAGCCTCTAGCACCACTCTCAAATAAAGCATCAGCAAAGGTGGTGCTGGTATCCCTTACTGCTTCTAGCACCACCTTCAAATGAAGGATCATAAGGCGGCACTGCTCGAAGTAGTGAGTGACACCAGCAACGCCCCCTGTGGGTGCTTTGTTTGAGGGCAGTGCTAGAGCCTGTGGGGCGGCACTGGTATCACTCTCTTCATATAACACATCTCCCAGCCGTCATCTTTCACACAAGCAATGAAAGTGACCACAGATTTGTGGCGCCCCTGAGGCTTCCGTCGCCACAGGTCATTGCACCCCATCAGCGGTGTGATGCCCCATTCTGGGGGAGGAAGAGAGTGAACTCCGGTCCCCTGGTAAATCCACACTACACCCATTGTTAGGTACATACTGGGACCAGGGAAAGTGGCAGGCAACCCTCCCATGCTGCATGCTGAGAGGGGCTGTAAGACCCATCCCTGCTCCCATAGGGTGGTAGCTCAGCAACTGGGGAGGTGGGAGGAGCCACCAGAGAGCAGACAGAGATAGGAAGGTCAAGTTAGTTTCAGTTTTACCTCAGAGAGTGAGAGAGTGAGGAGCCAGCATGTAGTTGGAGGAGAAGAACGAGAGAAAGGAGGGAGGAGGAGGCCTGCTGGAGGCAGGCAAGGAGGAGAAGGAAAGGAAAGAAAGAAAGAAAGAAGGCAGAAGGGGTCGCAGGGCCGCGGGTAGTCCTGACAGTTACTACGAGCAGGCCTAGGGGTACCAAGGACGCAGGGCCCTAGAACTGCCACGGGGGTGCAGGCTGCGGTGGCCTGGTCCACGGTGACATCGGTGGAGGGATCCAGCTGCGACAGGGGACGGTCCCTAGAGACTGGAGGAGTGCAAAGACAATCTCCAAACAGTAAAAACCGAGGCCCAGGGACGTTGTAAGCTCCCAGGGCCAGAACCCATAGCAGCCGTCTAGAAAAGGGGTAATCAGCCGACAGGTGATCCCCCAGCCTGGAGGCTGTAGTGGAGGCCGAGCCAGGTCCATCTTAACTAAGGCAAGGCTAGTGAAGACAGCAGAGAAGGAGACACTAAGAGAAGGGTACCGGCTTTCACACTCTGAATCACCCAGAAGGCGGAGGTCCCTGACAGAGGTTCCAGCGGTCCAAGGGTTCTTCTGCCCTGCTGCCCTGACAAGAACTGTGAGTAAAGAACTTGAACTGCGCCCTTGAAGTTGCCTCAGTTATTTTATCTGCATAGACATTAACAAGCACCAACTGTGCCCCGGGCATTGCTCCACCTGTGGGGAGCAGTACCACCATTGCTGCCATAACATCATCCCGGAGGCCTCACACAGCAGCGGCGGCCTAATAGCCGCATACCACAGGTGGCGTCACGAACACTACCATTAACAAGCAAGCCACATATTTACTGACACCCACCAGGGCCACGGAGCCGGGCCCAGCCACCACTGACTACCACCGGACTAGTCCGGCCCGGCACCGGGTGTCCCATAGCCCTGGGGTGGGCGAGTCAGATTTAATGGAAGCAACCCCAGACAGATGACTAGCATGTCTGTGCTGCAGTAACCTCGGCCACAGAGTCCACCACACATCACCATCATTAAGGACATGTTCAAAGGGTGCCAATGCAAGAAACTAGTAAGTAACTGCAGGGCTGCCCCCTCATTACCTCCTTTTCTAAGAGGGGTGATGGATGCTGTGGGGAGTGACTGCAGCTCCAGCCTCTTGTGACATTGCATTTGAAACTCCTGTCAAACAAAGCGTCACATCATGAAATGCAGTAAAAAAAAGCAAAACTTTAGGGATTAGATAGATAAGGAACAAGTGTGGGGGATTGTATAATAAAGATAATTTAAAGGGAGCCAATCACCAGGATTTTTGTCTATAACCTAAACCCAGTGCTATACTGGCACTATCAGGCTGATTCTCTACATACCTGTAGTGGACAGCTCAGATGTTTAGGTTTTGAAATACAAAAAAGTAAAGTTTAAAAAAATCGGCAGCTGCTTAAGTGGCAGTTGCAATGGAGCAGATAATATATTCATAGTTTTCCCCGCCCTCTGTTAGAATTAGCATAAGTATTATACAAACAATTCACTTTGTATCTTGCAGGACCTGTGCAAGGTCATACCATGTGACCTGGTATCCAGCTTTGTTGGCTGAGGCCCAGCCCCTTCTGATCACATGGGTATGACCTCACACAGGTCCTGCAACAGACAAAGTGAATCGTTTGTATAATACTTATGCTAATTCTAACAGGGGGAGGGGATAACTATGAATATATGATCTGCTCCATTGCAACTGTCACTCAACAAACAGCTACATTTTATAAACTTTACTTTTTTGGATTTCAAAACCTAAATATCCGAGCTGCCCACTACAGGCATATATAGAATCAGCCTGATAGTGCCAGTATAGCACTGGCTTTAGGTTATGTACGAAAATCCTGGTGATTGGTTCCCTTTAATAGTGGTTAGGGAGTAAAGATAGTTTAGAAGATACATTTTGCGCGTCGGTCCATCCTTAAAAGAAATGCTAAATGTACTTTTTTTTATAAACTTTTTAATTAAATGTATTGGGGAAACTTTAAACCATAAAGTGTGTTAGTTTGTCAATATATTAGATCATACACTAAATTTTAAAGCTTAAACTGTAGCATTGCTCTCCTTTGTATTATAGACTAACCACATCTAAACTGTAAATTACTTTATTATGTTTTGTTTATTTCAAATCAGTAAATGAATCAATGAAATTCTGACATAGGAATTTCTATTTTCCTGACTTTGGTCCTACCCTGCTGTGCAGTCATATGTAAACAATTTGTAGTGTGCACAGTAACAATGTAGCTGCCGTATAGAGTTACATGGCAGCGTATGACTACTATTTATAAATCTCAGGCTTTCTTGCTGTGTGGTTGATGCATTTCATTTTTGACAATCTTAATTGAAATATTTTGTTGTCATGTATTTGGGGGGAACGCTGCTGTCCAATGGAGTATTCGTGGTGTGCAAAATGTTACTCTGCATAATATTTGACAGTAGCTTCCATAATCTCTGATCATGAAAACAATTGATGTGTTATGACCTTCTGTCCTTATATGCTTATTAGAACCATATGGAATTTGGTATGTATTTTATTATTTTTTTTTAAAACTGATGATGTTTGGTTCATTTGAACTTAACAAGGGGAAAATGTATAAGACAATTGATGGGGCCGAGTAATAGCAGAGTTCTGGTGTGTCCAATGCATATACAGGTATGTTTTATATTACTCGCTCAAATATGTAAGCTGCATAGTGTCTGAGCACATTACAAAACCGCACTGAGGCATATTTAGCCTTACTATTATGCTGATTGCTGCAATTGCATTGAAAAAATATTATTTAGGCTGAACCCCTCCACCATTTATATTGACACTGTATTTTACAAAAGTTACCCACCATTTTTCAACATGGATACTTTTGTACGATCAATTGCTGCACCATATTTATCAATGAGCTACACTTCCCAGATAAATATATTTTTTTTAAATTGTTAATTTGCTTTCTACATATTAAATGTTTATTCCCATCTTAATATGTAGTAGATGTTGTAATAACAATAATAATAATAACAAAAAATAATATTAGCAAATACTTTCACTTAGAAATGTAGTATAGTTATGATATAGCCTGATATAGTCATGTCTCTTACCTCATGTGCAGGGCATTTTAGCTAAGGTATCCATGGTTACGACCATGAAGCAACTAACTAACTGTCACTATATGAGTGGACATAACCATGGATTCCTAAGCTACAATGCCTTGCACATAAGGTAAGAGACATGGCTATATCAGGAGAACTATACTACATTACTATTTGAAGGTATTTGCTAATATTCTTATTATTACATCTACTACATATTAGTATAGGATACTGGAGATGGGAATAACCCTTTAAGGCTATGTGCGCACTGGGAAATGGAATTTTCTTGAGAAAATTCCGCATGCTCTCAAAGATTACCGCACCCGCGGTAAAAAACTGCGGGAAACCGCACCCGAAAACCGCATGCGGTTTGCCGCGGTTTGCTGCGGTTTTACCGCGGTATTATTCGCGGTATTGCCGCGGTTTTGCCGCGTGCGGGTTGGGATGTGCTTTATTGCATTCAATGCAATAAAGCACATTGAAAAAAAAAAAAAAGTCATTTAATTCTGAGATAGTAGATAGACAGAAGAATAGATAGAGAGATAGATAGATAGACAGACAGAGGGATAGATAGATAGATGACAGATCGCTGCATTTCCCACGGTCGGCAGTCAGTTCACATTACCGGCCGTGGGAAATGACCGGTAATTACCTCTGCTGTCTGCTGCTTTCATTCAGCGCTGTGTCTGTGACAGTCGCGGCTGGATGGAAGCAGCGCAGGACCTGTGGATTACGCCGGAGCGGTGGATTACGCCGGAGCTTTGGTGCGGGAGGGGTTAATAAAATGGTGAACGAGGCTTGTTTGTTTTATTTAAAATAAAGGATTTTTCGGTGTCTGTGTTTTTTTCACTTTACTTACGGGTTGATCATGTCAGCTGTCACATAGACGCTGCCATGATCAAGCCTGGAGTTAATGGCGGTGGTCCCCCACCATCATTAACCCCTTGTATTACCTTGCTGCCACTGCTACACGGTGGCAAGAAGAGCCGAGGACACGCCGGTGCTGCCGCATAATGCATGCGACAGTGCCGGGGCATCTGCGGCTGATATTCTCGGCTGCCGGAGGGGGAGTGAGGCGGGGGACATTATCCCTGCCCCTCTCCCTCCCCAGCCTGAGAATACCGGGCCGCCGCTGTGTGCTTACCTCGGCTGGAAGGTAAATATGCAGCGGAGCCCACGTTCATTGGTTTCTATATTTCCGTTTTCTTTCTATGTGTGTTCTATGTGTCTGTGATGTCTATCTGTGTCTGTGATGTGTCTGTGATCTTTGTGTGTTTACTCTCTGCTTTGCTTCCTCTTCCTGTAATGACATCACTTCCCTGCAAACCGCAGACAGGCGATGTACATTACCGGAGGTAAACCGCGAAATACCGCAGGAAAACGCAGTGAACCGCACAGAATTTGCTGCCTGCGTTATTCCCTGCGGGATTTCATGATTAACATTGGAGTCAATGGAGTGAAATCCCGCAGCGATGTGCAGAAAAGAAGTGACATGCACTTGTTTTTGCTGCGGGATTCCCGCAGCAAAACATGCAGCTGTCAAATTCCGCCCAGTGCGCACAGGATTTTTTTTCTCCATAGGATTTGCTGGTGATTCACTGCATATCTCACCATTTACTACAGCTTTTAGCATGAAACTACCTTCATTTTATAGACAATCATCTTGGCTATCTCATACACAAATTTGACTTGCAGCTATTTAGCATATGATTAGTTATGCAGATTCTTGTCATGTCACTGCATGGTTACTGTTTTGCTCTTAAAAATCAAAATTGTTATTTTTCTTATTTTGTTAGTATTTTGTAAATCTTCCTTTGGCATTCAACACTGCCTAAATCTTTCTGGGCATGCTCACGATCAGATTCACCCTAAACCTCCATCTACTTTAATAGACCCCCTAACTCTAAAACTACACTAATAGTCACCCTAAACAATACTCTATTATAATAGCCTTCATAAACCTCAGACTATTATAATAGCCCCCTTAGCCCCTGTCTAGAGTCATAGGCCGCCTAACCCCCAGACTACAATAATAGGCCTCCTAATCTTCAGTCTTTAGTCATATGTCCCTAATCCTCTATCTATAGTGTTGCGGGAGGGGGCCGCTGCAGGGGCCACTCGGATCCGGGTTCGTTGCTGCGGCTCGAGTGGTCACCGGACCCAGGCTCACACGGCCGTCCGTCCTCACAACCGTAGGAAGGGAATATTTACAGGGAATTTATGTGTCGGTGACGCCACCCGTGGGTTGCTGTGAGGGATGGTGACACCGCCGCTGCCTGGTGATGGGGCGCCCGGGGCTGATGGAGCGGAGCAGCAAGATGGGATCCCCTCCACGGGTAGGGGAGGTGTAGTCCCGGGGAGTAATGGCTGCTGGAGATGGCGTGCAGGGCTGGACCGCGGATCAATGGTTTACTCACACTTCAAAGACTCTCCCACAAGTGGTGGCTAGGCTTTAATGGCTATGTGTTGTACCTAGGTGTGGGTTTTTGGTGGAATCAAGGAGGGTGGACAACTTCTGTGACTACCTGGTTTTTCCAGGGCGTCACAATAGCATTAGCCTCCCCTTATCCTAAGGGGAACTTTGCACACTACGACATCGCAAGCCGATTGTTACAGTTGCTGTGGCACTGGAGACTATGTTCGGATTTCTTGCTACTGCACATGTGCGAGCACTGGAGATTATGTTCGGATTTCTTGCTACTGCACATGTGCAAGCGCTGGAGACTAAGGGCGGCTTTGCACGTTGCGACATCGCAAGCCGATGCTGCGATGTCGCACGCGATAGTCCCCACCCCCGTCGCAGGTACGATATCGTGTGATAGCTGGCGTAGCGAAAATAATCGCTACGCCAGCTTCACATGCACTCACCTGCCCTGCGACAGTCACTCTGGCCGGCGACCCGCCTCCTTCCTAAGGGGGCGGGTCGTGCGGCGTCATAGCGACGTCACACGGCAGGCGGCCAATAGCGGCATCCTGCCCACCTCCTTCCTTCCGCATATCCTACAGAAGCCGCGGTGACGCCGGTAGGAGATGTTCCTCGCTCCTGCGACTTCACACACAGCGATGTGTGCTGCCGCAGGAGCGAGGAACAACATCGGACCGTCGCGTCAGCGTAATTATGGATTACGCCAACGCTGCACCGATGATACGATTACAACGATTTTGCGCTCGTTAATCGTATCATGTAGGCTTTACACCCTACGATGTCGCATGCGATGCCGGATGTGCGTCACTTTCAATTTGACCCCACCGATATCGCACCTGCGATGTCGTAGTGTGCAAAGCCCGCCTAAGTCCTATCTTGGAACCATAGCACATGTGCGGGTGACATCATCGCTGACACGAGGTCACATGTCTCTGATACCTTCTAAGCTGATTGGCCGTTGGGCATGTGCTTGTGACACGTGGTCACATGTCTCTGACACCTTCTATGCCGATTGATCGCTGGTCATGTGTTTGTGACGCTTTGCTCGATGATAGGCCAGCGTGACGTCATTGCTGTCGTTCTGGCAGCGGATTGGCTCTGGTGTCCTCCATCTTGGATGAGGCACAGAGTCTATATAAGACCCTGACGCACGCCGCCCGGTGCTCAGTCCTCTTGGTTCATGCATGAGAGTAGACGCTCTGTGCACGTCCCTCTAGGCATCTCTCTGTCTATGCTAGGTGAGCGCTACCGGCAGGGTAGCATTCTTGTACCTTACAGCTTTGGCTGCGGTCCATATCCTTACATCTTAGTGGAGCGGACATAGGCAGGTGCCTGGGGCACATGGTCCGGCTGGGCCTTGTGATTCTACTCGTAGGTGGACGTTACCGCTAGGGTAACGTTCCTTATACTGCATCTGGCAGTTGTTCGTATCCTCGCACACTAGGGGAGCGAACATAGGTAGGAGCTTTGTGCGGCTTGTGCTGCTGTCCGTCTCTTTTTCACCACTAGTGGAGCAGACCTAGGCAGGTGCCATATCTAGTGGTTTGTGTCCTCGCACACTAGTGGAGCGAACGCAGGTAGGAACTTTGTGCGGCTTACGCTGCTGTCCGTCTCCTGGCACCACTAGAGGAACGGACCTAGGTAGGTGCCATTTCACACTCACTGCTTTTGTCTCTATGATCATTAACAGAGACCATACCACACACCCTCCGAGTAAGGGAGGAATTGCTTTATTTCCTAACTATATGCCTCTGTGAGTTTAACAGAGGTATTGCACTCTGCACTTGTGCTACTACTACTTACAGCGGCACACATATACTCTTCTTCACTCATTAACCTATTCCTTTTACGTTAATGCTAAATACGGTAGTCGCTGTGACTTTAACAGTACATGCCGTGATTGGCTCTAGTGTCACTGAGACGTATCAGTGTCAGTACTGCTTCCGTAGTACAAGATACCTCTTATCCTCTGCCATAGTCTGCAGCAGAGACTTTGCACGGTGGACCCTGACTGTCTGATATCCCTTTGGTTTTTATAATCAGACAGCCCCCATAACACCGATGCTGTGATGCCGAGCGCGATAGTCCCCGCCCCCGTAGCAGCTGCGATATCATGGTGATAGCTGGCATAGCGAACATTATCGCTACGCCAGCTTCACATGCACTCACCTGCTCTGCGACGTCGCTCTGGCCGGTGACCCGTCTCCTTATTAAGGGGGCGGGTCATGCAGCGTCATAGCGACGTCACACAGCAGGCGGCCAATAGAAGCGGAGGGACGGAGTTGAGCGGGACGTAAGCATCCCGCCCACTTTCTTCCTTCGCATTGCGGTCGGGACGCAAGTAGGAGATGTTCCTCGCTCCTGCGGCTTCATACACAGCGATGTGTGCTGCCGCAGGAACGAGGAACAACATCGTAACATCGGTCCTTACCAATTCATGGAAATGACCGAGGCTACACCGATGATACGATTACAACTCTTTTGCGCTCGTTAATCGTATCAAAAATGATTTACACACTACGATTTCGCCTGCGACGCCGGATGTGCGTCACTTTCAATTTGACCCCACCGACATCGCACCTGCGATGTCATAGTGTGCAAAGTGCCCCTAGGTCTGTAGCACTAGACTCCAACTCCCCCCCACACCCAGTCAGTAGCATTAGTCTACCCCCTCATCCCCAGTCTGTAGCATTAAGCGGGCTTTACACGCTACGACATCGCTAATGCGGAGTCGTTGGGGTCACGGAATTCGTGACGCACATCCGGCCGCATTAGCGATGCCGTTGCGTGTGACATCGATTAGCGATTTTGCATCGTTGCAAAACAGTGAAAAATCGCTAATCGGCGACACGGGGGTCCATTCCCAATTATCGTTACTTCAGCAGTAACGAGGTTGTTCCTCGTTCCTGCGGCATCACACATCGCTGCGTGTGACGCCGCAGGAGCGAGGAAGCTCTCCTTACCTGCATCCCGGCCGCTATGCGGAAGGAAGGAGGTGGGCGGGATGTTACGTCCCGCTCATCTCCGCCCCTCCGCTGCGATTGGGCGGCGGTTCAGTGACGTCGCTGTGACGCCGCACGGACCGCCCCCTTAGAAAGGAGGCGGTTCGCCGGTCACAGCGACGTCGCCGGACAGGTAAGTATGTGTGACGGCTCTGGGCGATGTTGTGCGCCACGGGCAGCGATATGCCCGTGTCGCGCAACAGATGGGGGCGGGTACGCACACTAGCGATATCGGGACCGATATCGCAGTGTGTAAAGTAGCCTTTAGCCTCCACCCCTCATCCCCATTCTGTGCCATTAGCCTCCCCCTCCCACTCAGCTACAGTTTGTAGCATTAGCCTGCCCCCTCATCACCACTCTGAAGCATTAAGCCGTGTCCATGCTGAGTATTTTGACATGAATTTTGACTCAGATTTTCAGAAATCTGCAGCAAAATCTGCATTTTCTTTGTGAAGCCAGCATAGTCTATGATAATTCAGAAGTGCGGTGCCCACATTGAGTATTTTTCCCTTGCGTATTTGGTGCAGATTTCTTTTTTTCTGCAACAAATCTGCATCAAATATGCAAGGGAAAAATAAGCAACATGGGCACAGCACTTCTGAATTCTCATAGACTTTGCTGGCTTCACAATGGACATGCAGATTTTGCTGCAGATTTCTGAAAATACGCGTTAAAACTACACAGCGTGGTCACTGGGCCTTAGCCTCCAACCATCATCCCAATTCTGTGGCATTAGCCGCCCCCTCTTGCTCAGACACATGACCATTGAGGAAGGATTCTCCAGTCGTGCTGTATGTGTGTTACCCACCAATACCATCTGTAAATAATACACGAACTGCATGTGACTTGGTTTAAAATTGGCCACAGCAGCCTTTATTACCTATTATTTACATACTAACACAAGGGGGCGCTGTCCAACGGGCGACCCCAACAAATAACAATAGGTAACACAGTAACCAATACAGTAAATATACAACCCTGAGTAGGCCCAGTCCAGGAACCACTTCTCACCCCAGTATCCCTGGCCGCAACACACCGACCCAGAGATGAGGTATTAATCACCTACGGATTAACCCTCCAACTTTGCAGAACCCCGTGCCTGCAACATCCCGGAACCTGGAGCCACCATACCAAGATGGTGTCTCTCTGTCCAGTTACCATTGCCTTCAACCGCCTCTGGACCAGACCTACCCCCCGCTGCTGTGACAAAGAAACAACCCAGACAAAATTCCCCTCGGTATTAAACACAAGGGAGGGTGGGCGGGGATCGTTCCATATCCGGAAGTCAAGAGAGAGGGGGTAAGTCAAAGTCCTTTACTTACACCCCTCAACTGTCCCACCTCTTCCTCCAGGGAACTCCTCCTACCCACCAATCCCTTTTATTCTGCCTTATAAACAAACCATTCCTGTTTCCATTAACCCCATCACTCCTTCCCTTCCCTCTAGTCATGTCGCCCCTCCACCCTATGGGTTCCATGGCTTTCTGATAGCCTCTCAGCAATCTCAAATCTGTAGCATTCCCCTCCCTCCACATCCCCAGTCTGTAGCATTAGCCTTCCCATCCTCACTCATCACCAGTTTGAAGCATTAGCCCCCCTAACACCCACATCCACAATCTGCAGCTTAAGCCTCCCAATCTACCCCCTCATCCCCAGTCTGTAACATTAGACTCCCCCTCCACCCCTTCATTGCAAGGCTATGTGCACACAGTGCGTTTTTCTCGGCGTTTTTGCGCGTTTTTCGGGTGCGTTTTTAGCCTCAAAACTGCATGACTTTGCTTCCCCAGCAAAGTCTATGAGTTTTCATTTTTGCTGTCCCCACACAGCGTTTTTTTTTCAGCTGCGTTTTTGTGGTGACCACAAAAACGCAGCATGTCAATTATTCCCGCGTTTTTCACTGCGCTTTTCATCCATTGAGTTCAATGGGATGTTGAAAGACGCAATGAGAAACGCAAATAGCTGCGTTTTGGTGCGTTTCTAAGACCAAAAACGCAGCTATAAACGCAGGAGGTGGGTAGCAAAGTGACGTGTACAGGAAGAGGATTCCTTCTGTCAGTATATACAGAAGCGTGAATCCTCCCGGTACCGTCACCGCTGCGTCCACCTCCCGTCCTGTGCATGTATGCTGCCGTGCGGCGCCATGTACAGGCAGGAGGTGGAAGCGGCTGCAAAATCAAAAGTTAACAGTAGAAAAAAAAAAAAAGTTATACTCACCTGTCTGCAGACTCTCGGTGCCATGCCCGCTCCCATCTCCTCTCACGGTATCGCCACCCCCGCTCCGGCTGTGTGCAGACGGCCGGGAAACCTCCGATGGATGCAGGACCTGGAGATGGATCACCTGATGCAGTCACCTGACGCATCAGGTGATCGTAAGTATCGCGGTGACGCGGGCGCCCGGCCGGTATCAGCGGATGCGTCAGGAGACTTCATCCCTGATTACCGGCAGCTGCTGCAGCGATCGGACGGGATCAGACTCCCGCCCCATCGCTCCAGGAGCTGCCAGTAATCAGCACATAAGTGAGTATTATTTTTTTTTTTTTTTTGCACCGATGCATCAGCTGATTGTATAAACAGCTTTTATACAATCAGCTGATGTATGATGGGATTCAGGCACTTGAACCTGACACATCATCTGATCGCTTTGCCTTCCAGCAAACCGATCAGATGATATTGGATCCGGATTGGACGGCGCGGGACCCTGACCCAGGATTACTGCGGAGGGGGGTTTATTTCAATAAAGATGGAGTCACTAATTGTGTTGTGTTTTATTTCTAATAAAAATATTTTTCTGTGTGTTGTGTTTTTTTTTTATCTTTACTAGAAATTCATGGTGGCCATGTCTAATATTGGCGTGACACCATGAATTTCGGGCTTAGGGCCAGCTGATAATATACAGCTAGCCCTAACTCCATTATTACCTAGCTAGCCACCCGGCATCAGGGCAGCTACAAGAGTTGGATACAGCGCCAGAAGATGGCGCTTCTATGAAAGCGCCATTTTCTGGGGTGGCTGCGGGACTGCAATTCACAGCGGGGGTGCCCAGAAAGCTTGGGCACCCTGCACTGTGGATTCCAATCCCCAGCTGCCTAGTTGTACCCGGCTGGACTCAAAAATTGGGCGAAGCTCACGTCATTTTTTTTTTAAATTATTTCATGAAATTCATGAAATAATTTAAAAAAAAGGGCTTCCCTATATTTTTGGTTCCCAGCCGGGTACAAATAGGCAGCTGGGGGTTGGGGGCAGCCCGTACCTGCCTGCTGTACCCGGCTAGCATACAAAAATATGGCGAAGCCCACATCATTTTTTTTGTTTGGGGGGGCAAAGAAATCCTGCATACAGTCCTGGAAGGAGGATGCTGAGCCTTGTAGTTCGACAGCTGCTGTCTGCTCTCCTGCATACACTATTGGATGGAGGATGCTGAGCCTTGTAGTTCTGCAGCTGTCTGCTCTTCTGCATACACTAGTGGAGAATGAAGAACACATTGAAGAAGGAAATGACATCAGACCTTTTTTTTTGTTCACTGATAAAAAACGCATAAGGACGCAGTGAGCAAAAACGCAGCAAAACGCAGCAAAAAAACGCACCAAATCGCGGCAAAACGCGTGCGTTTTTTGCCGCGTTTTTTCGACGCAGGTGCGTTTTTGTGCGTTTTTAGCGGCCAAAAACGCACAAAAACGCACCGTCAAAAAAACGCACTGTGTGCACATAGCCCAAGTCTGTAGCAATAGCCTCCACCTCCAGCCCCCTCATCTCCAATCTATAGCATTAGCCTCCCCCTCCACTCCCTTCATCCCCGGTCTATAGCATTAGCCTCCCTCTCCACTCCCCTCATCCCCAGTCTATAGCATTAGCCTCCCCCTCCACTCCCCCATCCCCAGTCTTTAGCATTAGTCTCCCACTCCACCCCCCTCATGCCCAGTCTGTAGCATTAGCCTCCCAGCCTCCCCCTCCACCCACCTCATGCCCAGTCTGTAACATTAACAACACCCTCACCTTCCCTATGAATCTTCAGCTCTGCAAGCGCCTTCCTGCTTGTGTACCATCTACTGTAACCACCATGCAAGTGAATGATTACTTTAACTAAGTTTGTGTGCCATTCCTTTAGCTGCCAAAATATGTGCCCCCTTGAGTAAAGTTAAATTAAATAGCTCTATCAGTGTCTGAGGGATGATTTTGTCTTATATTTAGTTAGCAAAATTACATCCCTGACATCCCTGAAAATGGGCTTCTTGCTGCAGTTTTGATAAAATAACTGTTTTATCTGTGATATACTGTATCTGACAAGTTCTCTATATGTTGTTGAGCTCTGTACAATCCAGCCCACACCATTGACTGGCAGCTTTCTTTGTACACTGTACATAGGCAGAAAGCTGCCAATTATTGGTGGAGGTGGAGTTATACAGAGCTCATAGATTTGGAGGACTATATGGCAGCAAGTTTTGTCAAAGCAATTATTTTCTGGGAGAAATAGTTCATTTTCTGGATCAATTTCAAGGGTGCCAACACTTTTGTCAATGAGTGTAGCTATTGTATGTATAAAGATCTTGATATTTCACCAGCCAATTAAAAACTTTAGACTCACACTGTGGGAGCCCGGCTTTATATGACGGGGAGCCCCTGACTGGCCAGCCTGGTTGTGGCTTGTTATGCCCTCTTTTCCCTGGCGCATCGTAACGGGTTAATCCTCCATTGCTTGTTCCCTTCCCGGATCCGGATGTGAGGCAGTCCTCCTTCCCCCCTCCCCCTTTGGGTGTATATATTTCTGTGACCAAAGTGCTTCCGGCCTCTTTGATCTGCAATCGAGAGCTGCACCCCCCATTGTGCTGCGCTGTTCTTTATCTGTGCTTTACAGGATGGCGTCGCCCTTGGAAGCTGCTATCAGGGACAGGGTAAGCAGGGAGGGAGCTGAATGGCTTGCAGCACTCCTGCCAGAGCCTGCTCCTGTCCCGGTGCCTCTGTTATTAGATACAGCAGGCCGGAGGTCTGGGCGTAAGCCACACCCCCCAAAGTGTTTGAGCCCGCCTACCTTTCGGGCCTGAGGATCACGTTGCCCTGCCACTCGGCAACATGGGAGGATACCTTCCAGCATCCAGCAACCAGGGAAGGACCCGCCCCTTGTTGAGGAGGTTACACCTCCCTCTTTTGGCCCACCCCCTAGCCATGCTGGTCAATGGGTGGGCGGGACAAGTTTGAATAACACTTCTGCTAAGTGTTTGGCCACTTCACAGGGGGGGCGGAGTTACAGCTTCCAGCGTCCTCAGCCTCGTGCAGCAGAATCACAACATCAGCGTCTGCCCTGCCCTGCCCACGGCCATATTCACAGCCTGCATTAATGGGGGGTACTCACAGTGCCAGCTCCTCATCTGTGGATGAAGCTGGGCATTGTGTGAGCCACAGGCAGCCTCAGCTGTCGGTGGTTAAGTCAGGGGACAATCAGATGGTTGCTCCTGGGGCCTCTGGGAGTCAGCAATCATTAAGGTCCCCACAGTTTTCTCCCCTTCCTCCTTCTACAGACTTTCCCCTAGTGCATACAGCTGTCCTGCAGCCCCTTCCCAATGTACAGCTGCTGATGGCTGGCAGTCAAACATCCCCCCCTCTGATTACATCGCCACAGCCCCCCCTTTCCCAGTCACTGATAATGCACCAGGTGCCTGCTGGAAGATTTAACCCCTCTCAAGCTGCTGACACTCTCCTGGCTTCTGCCATTGCCCCTTTGCAGCCAGGTGTTGTTTCTGCGGAATCTAGTGCTATTTCCACAGCTGCAGGTAACTCTTTGTTACTGGGTTTATCAAACCAGCAAGGGATGATGCCTACCGTTTCCACTGTTTCTGTTCCACCTGTTACAGCCTCTAACGTGGCCTCGCCAGGCCTGGGTCGTTCGAGGCGAGGCAGGAGAAGACATCACAGGTCGTCTTCCTCCTCGTATGACTCGGATAGAGGATCTTATAGCAGTCGTAGCCGGCATAGTCACCGCAGGAGACGGCGTTCCATTTCCTGCCGGAGTCATCAGTCACGATACTTGAGATACCGTTCGTCTTCATCCTCGGGATCCCGTGGTCGGGCATCAAGACAGCATTCACCTTGTCATTCTCGGGATGAACAGCCAGGTCAGGCCGCTCAAGGAGGCCCTACGTCATCGGTGATCCCAGTGCCTGAGGCGCTAGTTGGTGAGTTTGATTATTCGGGTGCTTGGGGCGGGGTGGGGGACAAGTATGTTACAGTGAACACGTTGAGAAGCATTTTAAGTGGGAATAAGGTGGTTTTGAACCCTAAACTGTTGCCTCAAAGCGTGTCCCCTTCGCCCCTCCCGCCTGTTCGCGCAGATATTCATAGGGACGTTTTCTATTGTGGTGTTGCCCCTATGGGTTCCCACCTGGATCAGGAGACCATAAATAAGATCTGGACCAATGATTATATAGATATTTGGTCCTTATTGTCGCCAGAACAAAGCTCGGTTGACCGTGAAAAGCGGCCTGTGGACAGGCCGTATGAGCGCCGTCCTAAGATTGCGAAGTCCATAAATAATTGGCTTCAAGCGTTTTTTGTCTTAGGCTGTGTCATGGGTAGAAAGCATCATGAGTGGTGCTCGGAACTTTTTCTATACATGGACACAATTTATAATTCGTATAAGACGCATGGCGGTTCCACTTGGTGGAGATATGATGAGGATTTCCGGCTTCGCCTTGCTCTTAATCCGCAACTTGGTTGGGGTGTTAAAGCCACAGACTCATGGCTGCGCCTTATGATGTCCCAAAGGCCCAGCCAGCCCTTTCATTCCGGGGCCCCGGGCCAGCAGCCTGGCTCGGGGCCAGTTTAGGCCCGCAGGCCTGGCACTTGCTGGTTGTTTAATGACGGCCACCGCAGGTACTTCGGATTATGTAAATACAAGCATGAATGCTCGGCATGTGGTGGCCCACATGCACTCGTCAAGTGCTCCCGCCCTGCTCAAAAAGCCACCTCCAGTAGGTCAACCCCACAACAAGAATTAAAGGACCCCGGTGAACGTCTCCGCGATTGAGTCGTGGCTAACCAGGTACCACAATAAAGTGGCAGCTGCTCAGCTGCGGGTTGGTTTCACGTTCGGATTTTTCATATCTTTTCGGTATTCTGTGACCCCGTCATTTTCCTCTAACCTGAAATCGGCCAGAGAGCGTCCAGATGTGTTGTTTAAAAAAATAGCGAAGGAGGTGTCCCTTGGTCGCATGGAAGGGCCTTTTGCTTCTCTCCCTTTCTCCAACCTTAGGGAATCCCCTTTGGGTGTAGTCCCTAAGAAGGAGCCTGGAGAATACAGGTTGATCCACCACTTATCTCATCCCCGAGGCTCATCCGTAAATGACGGAATTAGTGAGGAAGAGTCTTCGGTGGTTTATGCCTCTTTTGATCATGCAGTTTTGATGGTTCAGCAAGCCGGGCGTGGTGCGCTTATGGCTAAATCAGACATCGAGTCCGCTTTCCGCCTTTTGCCTGTACATCCGGATTGTCATCACCTTTTGGGTTGTGTCGTCGATGGGGCTTATTATTATGATACTTGCCTGCCCATGGGGTGTGCAATTTCATGCAGGCATTTTGAGCTTTTCAGCAGTTTCCTGAAATGGGTCATTAAAGATGATTCAGGCTCTAAGTTGGTCACTCACTACTTGGATGACTTCTTGTTTGTTGGTCCAGCAGGTTCGGACACGTGCAGCAATGTTCTGATGAGGTTTAAGGAGTTAATGGGCGTTTCTGGTGTCCCATTATCTGAGGAAAAAACTGTGGGTCCTCTTACGTGCCTTTCATTTTTAGGCATTGAAATCGATACCATGGACATGGTTTTCCGTTTACCTGTTGAAAAAATTGATAAGCTTCTAGGTTTGATAGATGGTTTCCTTTCCCTTAAGAAAGTTACGTTGGCACAGATGCAGTCCCTCCTGGGGTCTTTGGCTTTTGCGTGCCGCATTATGCCGATGGGCAGGATTTTTTCCAGGTGACTGGCCATGGCCATTCGAGGTGTTCAGCTTTCACACCATAGGATTCGAATAGGCCTCCCGTTAAGGGTGGACTTACAAGTGTGGAGGAGTTTTTTGTTGCAATATAATGGTCGCACTTGCTTCCAAGGCGAGGAACGTTCGTGTCAGGACCTCCCCCTGTTTGCTGACGCGGCCGGGTCTGTTGGTTTTGGAGTTATTTTTCGGGACCAGTGGTGTGCTGAGCGTTGGCCATCCAGATGGATTGAATGTGAATGGACAAAAAAACTCACGCTGCTCAAGCTCTTTCCATTGGTGGTGGCGGTTGTTATTTGGGGTGAGGAATTGGCCAATTCTCGAGTTTGTTTCTGGTCCGACAATGAAAGTGTTGTCCACGCTGTGAATCATTTGTCTTCTTCTTCACTTCCGCTTGTGAAGCTAATTCGTTTCTTGGTGTTGAGATGCTTGTCCCTTAATATTTGGTTTCGTGCTCGGCACATGCCGGGTATAAAGAATTCTATGGCTGATGCGCTTTCACGTTTTGATTTCCAGAAATTCCGGGAGCTTGCTCCATTGGTCAGTCAGCAAGGAGCAACGTGCCCGGACTACCTCTGGGAGGTGCCGGAGGCCCCCTGATGCCGCTGGTTCGTGCCTCCATAGCTTCATCAACATGGACAGCGTACGGTAAGGCTTGGCAAGAGTGGTGTGTTTGTGCAGGTCATCTGCCAGTTGCTTTATCTAGCTCGGCCAGGATTGAGGCCTTAGAGCGTTACTTGCAGCAGCTCCATGCCGCTGGTTCGTCAGCGGCTTTGGCTAAGAATAGGCTGTCAGGTTTGGCCTTTCATTTTGAACTGCGCGGATGGGAGGATGGCACAAAATGTTTTATTTTGCGCCAGGCTTTAAAGGGTTGGGAAAGATTAAGGGAGCAGAAGTTGCTTAGGCGTCCGATTTCTTTTTCGCTTTTGCAGCGTCTTATAGTAAATACTAATTCGGTTTGTAGTTCACCTTTTGAAGTGATTTTATTTGCTGCTGCGTTTGGGATTGCATTTTTCGGGGCCCTGCGGGTTAGTGAGCTGGCGGCCCCTTCGGCGCGTTCCGGGGGGATTGCAAGATAACGATGTCACTTTTTGCAACGGCGGTATACGCATTCGTATTCGGCGTTCGAAGACGGACCCAACGGGTAGTGGATTGAGGTTCCCCCTGTTTTCTATTACTGGTCCTATTTGCCCTATCAAATTAGTTTCTGATTATTTGGCTGTTCACCCTGAAAGTCCTTCGTTTTTTGCACATGCTGACGGATCCCCGTTGACTAGATTCCAGTTTTTGGCGGTTTTGCGACAGATTTTGATTTTCTTGGGTCTCCCTCCAGGTGAGTTTGGTACCCATTCGTTTAGAATTGGCGCAGCTACAGAAGCCACACGCGCAGGTTTAATGAATGAGGACATTAGGAGGGTTGGCAGATGGCGCTCAGGGTGTTTCTTTCGTTATATCAGGCCTGAACTGCTTACGCTTTGATAACCGTTATTTGCATCTGACTTTAAGTATTTTCTCGTTTCAGGTTGTTCCAGGCCAAGTGTTTGGGTCCTGGGACACTCTTATGTTTATTGGGCTGGGCAGAGGGCCGAGGTACGTCCTGGTGGTAAATCACTCGGATTTGTTAATGCGGAAGTGAATTGGAGAGGCATCCGGGGGCTTACGTGGTCACAAGTGCTTCCAGAAGTTGTGAATATATCAAGAACGGCTGTCGGACCAGTCGTTTTGTTTTTGCATGCGGGGGGCAACGATTTGTGCTCAATACAGATGACGGAGCTTCTTACGCTTATGCGAGCGGATATTGATAAGTTCCCCGCCTTTTTCTCACAAGTAGTTATTGTATGGTCGGAGATAGTACCCAGGGTGGTGTGGCGCGGAGCGCGGGATTGGGCAGGTATGAAAAGAACCCGCAGGACCATAAACCATCGTATTTCACGGTTTGTGCATTTTAAGGGCGGGGTTATTGTAAGGCACCGCCAATTAGAGGGGACTAATGCCAGGCTGATGCGTCCAGATGGGGTCCACCTGAATGATATTGGGTTGGACATCTTTCTGTCTGGGCTGCAGGACGGAATTGAGGAGGCGCTGTTTGTGCTGGGTGGGGGGTCGTAGCTCCGCCGTGTCGGCGCTACTCCGTGGCGGAAGATCGGCTATGGGTAACATGTGTCGGGAGTCTGGCGGCATAACCCCAACACTTCCGGTGGTCAATTTCAGGAGCTGCGACCTTACCCTTCCAAAATGGTGGTCTTAAAAGATGAGAGTGGTTGTAAGTTTTTGTTTACTCTCCAATAAAGTTATTTAAATTTCTAATGTGATCTTTTCTTTGCGTCGGGGAAAAAGGGGCCTTTGTTTAATGTGTGGGCAGTCTGTGGGAGCCCGGCTTTATATGACGGGGAGCCCCTGACTAATCCTCCATTGCTTGTTCCCTTCCCGGATCCGGATGTGAGGCAGTCCTCCTTCCCCCCTCCCTCTTTGGGGGTATATATTTCTGTGACCAAAGTGCTTCCGGCCTATTTGATCTGCGATCGAGAGCTGCCCACCCTCCCTCCCCTTTTATGTTGCTGTTTGTTGTTGGGATTAATGATGTTGTTGTAAGTTGCAGTGGATGGCGGAAGATCAGCTATGGGTAACATGTGTCGGGAGTCCGGCGGCATAACCCCAACGCTTCCGGTGGTCAATTTCAGGAGCTGCAACCTTACCCTTCCAAAATGGTGGTCTTAAAAGATGAAAGTGGTTGTAAGTTTTTGTTTACTCTCCAAAAAAGTTATTTAAATTTCTAATGTGGTCTTTTCTTTGCGTCGGGGAAAAAGGGGCCTTTGTTTAATGTGTGGGCAGTCCTACCTATATGATATACTGCTACTACAAAATGTTTGTAGAGAACAGAGCAACTGTACACTTGTAACCGATTTTTGGAAGGCTGATCGATCTGCATCCATGGAAATGTGTAAGAAGCATAACTTAGGTTCTGTACT
Source organism: Anomaloglossus baeobatrachus (assembly GCF_048569485.1). Lineage (NCBI taxonomy): Eukaryota > Metazoa > Chordata > Amphibia > Anura > Aromobatidae > Anomaloglossus > Anomaloglossus baeobatrachus. The sequence goes on from NC_134358.1 coordinate 391,067,024, forward strand.
AAAAAATATAATTTTTCAGTCTCTGATAACAAACGGTTAATTGAAAAATTGTTATGGTTAATTACGTCTTATATTGTTCCATCAGGGAATTCAGATGGCCAATGTAAGTTAGTAACTAGACAATGTCTGGCTTCAAATCATCTTAAATATTGCTTTCTCAGATATACAGTATGTAAAATTTCCAGTGTATTTTCTTGCTGAACCCTTAAATTGAAAGAGCACATTTCTCCATCCAGTGACATTTTTTTTACATTTATGATATTTCTCCAGTCTCATAAGTTACCAACTGTTACTTGAAAAGAGTGGTTTGCTCAGGGGAACTTTAAGACACAAAGAACTCTTGTATACAAAGTCATTTTCTTCCCCTGAAATATAAATAAATGAGAAGCACTCCAAGTAGTTTCATGACAAGTAAGCAGTCATAAACAGCAGAGAATGATTTCCTAAACCTAACAGAATCATACAAAAACTAGATTGCCCCGTGTGATGAAATGTGTTTGTAATTGAGCTGTCATAAGCCATATCACATTGATCTCTCAGTCGCAGGTCATTGCTGAGGTCATGGAGGGCTGCAGACAGTTGTGTGGTACCGGGCATCGGATAAGCCTGCCACACATTCGAAGACTATTACAAGACAGTACTAATGTATTAGGGATCTGTAGATATAGGTAAAAGTAATAAAATGACATGTTGAAGCAATCTTATAAACATAAGCATTGTTGCATTCAGTACATTAATAACACAAATATGCAAATTTTGGGTTTATGTTTTTTTTAAATCCATTGACTGATTCTTAGCCCTTTGATTTAAAAAACACTTCTATTTTTAACCATCATGTATGGATTTAGCACAACATTTTTGTGAAATTACATACAAGTGAGATGAACAAGAACAATTTTTATTTTAACCAAAAATGTGCACAATATTTCAAAATATATTGATTGATTGATTGATTGATTCTGCAACTTTTTTGGAAAATAATTCTTGCACCTTTTTCTTTTCTCTTCACGGATTCTCTTGATACTTTTTCTCTTACAGTAGGCCTGTAGATCTTCTCTGTGAAGCATCCAGCAGTAGTCCTCCATCATATTCACATTCCATCTACCTTGGTATCGTCGTTCCATCTCCTTGATATCTTGATGAAATCTATCTCCTTGCTCTTCGGTAACAGCAGCAAGGTTTTTAGGAAAGTAGTCCAAATGGGAAACTAAAAAATGGCCCTTCAAATGTACCAGATAACACAAGCCTTTGAAACGCTTTAGAATGTTCCCCACAATGGAATTACATTTTTGATCTTTGTGGTTAACTAAAAATTTAATTCATGACTTCTTTTAAAGAATCCCAAACCCTTTTCTCAACAGTTTTCATTTCTGTTTGTTTGCTTGTTTTTTTGTTTGTTTTTTTGTAGTTTTTATTTTTGGTTCAAGCATGTTGTTCTTCATGAGTTTCCGAGATCCAGGCCCACAAACATGCCTTCCTTCAGTTTTGCTTCAAACAGTCCCAGATACTTGGTATACAAGTACATAAAAGTCTCTCCTTCTTTCGATAGAGCTTTCACAAACTAATTCATCAGTCAAAACTTAATGTGGAGTGGTGACAGGAGAATTTTAGTGGGATCAACTAAAATTTCCGCAACTATGTGCTTGAATCAGATTTCAAAAATGTTCTTACTCGCTTACTTTTTTGGCTCCAGTAAGTCCTATATTGGCTGTCCTATTCACAAAAAGCTTGGGTACTTTGTATCCTGCTTGCTGCCCAAGGAGCAAAGAGAGAACTTTCATATCACCTCATATCACCACATATTGACCATTCTTGATACTCATAGTTGTTTCTTGAGAATAAAGTCTAATTTTCCTTAAAGTTCACAGAATGCCCTACAGGCTCTGATGCATATTTGGGGATGAATCAATAAAGAGTCTCTACTCGCTCATACTATAGTCAATGTTAGATTTTTCCACTAGACCAGGAAACCGTCTTCATAAAAGTATATAAGGAATTCCTTTTCTCTGCTTCTGTACCATGAAAAACAGGCAAGAGGAGCTAGCAGATTCTTTTCCATTGATCTGGAGACTAAGCATTCTGCAGAATGTGTAGCTAGGATTGGATGCTGTGGACAACACCACACTCTTTGGAAGCTGGGTTAAGAAAATCTTTCCTCACAAGCAGCCAACAACAAAATCATCCCCCAAAGGTAACGCAAAGGGGTGCAAGAAAAAAACCTATGGCGTCAGTTTTTGTGAAAAAACTCTATGTGATGGAATTTTTTCAATATTTTTACTGAGTTTAGCAATCAAAATTATTTAAAAATCATCTCTTACTTTTCAAACAATTTACCCTTGCAGACCTGTGTAATTAGTCACTGTTATTTGGCTCATAGTCCACTTGAAACAATTTATCAATTATATTTCCACTCACTATTTAATAAATCTTTAAGAAAATAATTGCTATTTCTGAAATGGACACATGCCATGTAACATGATGGTATGTTACTTAAGTACATCACTGTTTCCACTAAAATATAATATTTGTCTGTTAAAATATGGCATTGAGTATACTGACTAACATATTGGCACTGAGTGAAGCTCTAAGAGACTCATTGTTTTTTTGCCTGTGAAATCTGAGATATGAGCTTTCCAATCATGCTTCAATACAGACATTTCTATCATTTTAGGGATGAGAGAATCGATTTGATGCAAATCAGATTTGAGTCACGTTTTTAAGGATTGGCTGAATCTGGCAGATTCATACAATTTACGTTACCCTTTGTATGAATAGCTTAATATGCTCATTGCCATTTTACACATTGCAAGAGATTGCATGAGCTAAAGATGGCTCACATGACCTCAGGCATGGCCCCCTAGGCTTCACCCTGCCATATCACATGGTGCAGCACAACCAATCAGGTGGAACTATCAGAAGCAGGGAATGCAGAAGCCATTTTATGAGCAATCTAGATAGTGAGAGAACATCACAGCTCACATCTTAGCCATATAAATAGGAAGAAAAACAGAAAACATTGAACAAATTGTAAATAAGAATGCCAATGTGTTACAGCTAGAGATGAGCGAACCGGTCGTGGTTCGGCTCGAGTTAGGTTCATTAAACGGAGGTCCCGTTCGAGTTCGGTTTGTCGAACGTTCGATGAACCGAACTCGAACCGCATAGGAAACAATGACAGGCATTCACAAACACATAAAAACACCTACAAAACACCCTCAAAGGTGTCCAAAAGGTGACAAACAACTCACAACACAACACAAACACATGGGAAAGTGACAAGGACATATACTCATGCGAAAACAAAAGAGCTGGACAAGGAAAAAGAGGAGGAGACACAGATATAGGCATGGCACGCCCTTCTAAAATCATGTAAAACACCGCAAGGTGACTCCAAGCAGAGTGTCCCTTTTTTCCAAAAATTGGGCCACACACACACCCACCCCCTTCAGTGGCAGCACTTGTGCCCCAGTTGTACACTTCACAGGTACATTTGCATCAAGCACATTCAAAAATACGCCATCCTTAACCGTCCCCAGGATGACACCGGGGTAGGTAGCAAAGTCTTTTCTGATCCCAGCTCTGTTCATCTTGGCTCCTTTTTAAAAACACTGTAAGCAAGGGTTACTCAAAGTGGAGTCTCCCTTTTTTCCAAAAATTGGGCCCCATACACACCCACCCCTTCAGTGGCAGCAGTTGTGCCCCAGTTGTAGACTTCACAGCTAGATTTGCATCAAGCACATTCAAAAATATGCCATCCTTAACCGTCCCCAGGATGACACCGGGGTAGGTAGCTAAGTCTTTCCTGATCCCAGCTCTGTTCATCTTGGCTCCTTTTAAAAAAAAAAAACAGCAATCAAGGGTTACTCCAAGCGGAATCTCCCTTTTTCCCAAAAATTGTGCCACACAGACACCCACCCCCTTCTGTGGCAGCACTTGTGGTCCAGTTGTACACTTCACAGGTACATTTGCATCAAGCACATTCAAAAATACGCCATTCTTAACCGTCCTCAGGATGGCACCGAGGTAGGTAGATAAAGTCTTTGCTGAACCATGACTTGTTCATCTTGGCTCCTTTTTAAAAACACTGTAAGCAATGGTTACTCTAAGCGGAGTCTCCCTTTTTTCCAAAAATTGGGCCCCACACACACCCACCCCTTCAGTGGCAGCAGTTGTGCCCCAGTTGTACACTTCACAGCTAGATTTGCATCAAGCACATTCAAAAATACGCCATTCTTAACCATTCCCAGGATGACACCGAGGTAGGTAGATAAAGTCTTTGCTGAACCATGACTTGTTCATCTTGGCTCCTTTTTAAAAACACTGTAAGCAAGGGTTACTCCAAGCGGAGTCTCCCTTTTTTCCAAAAATTGGGCCCCACACACACCCACCCCTTCAGTAGCAGCAGTTGTGCCCCAGTTGTACACTTTACAGCTAGATTTGCATCAAGCACATTCAAAAATACGCCATTCTTAACCGTCCCCAGGATGACACCGAGGTAGGTAGATAAAGTCTTTGCTGAACCATGACTTGTTCATCTTGGCTCCTTTTTAAAAACACTGTAAGCAAGGGTTACTCCAAGCGGAGTCTCCCTTTTTTCCAAAAATTGGGCCCCACACACACCCACCCCTTCAGTGGCAGCAGTTGTGCCCCAGTTGTACACTTCACAGCTAGATTTGCATCAAGCACATTCAAAAATACGCCATTCTTAACCATTCCCAGGATGACACCGAGGTAGGTAGATAAAGTCTTTGCTGAACCATGACTTGTTCATCTTGGCTCCTTTTTAAAAATACTGTAAGCAAGGGTTACTCCAAGCGGAGTCTCCCTTTTTTCCAAAAATTGGGCCCCACACACACCCACCCCTTCAGTAGCAGCAGTTGTGCCCCAGTTGTACACTTTACAGCTAGATTTGCATCAAGCACATTCAAAAATACGCCATTCTTAACCGTCCCCAGGATGACACCGGGGTAGGTAGCTAAGTCTTTCCTGATCCCAGCTCTGTTCATCTTGGCTCCTTTTAAAAAAAAAAAACAGCAATCAAGGGTTACTCCAAGCGGAGTCTCCCTTTTTTCCAAAAATTGGGCCCCACACACACCCACCCCTTCAGTGGCAGCAGTTGTGCCCCAGTTGTACACTTCACAGCTAGATTTGCATCAAGCACATTCAAAAATACGCCATTCTTAACCATTCCCAGGATGACACCGAGGTAGGTAGATAAAGTCTTTGCTGAACCATGACTTGTTCATCTTGGCTCCTTTTTAAAAATACTGTAAGCAAGGGTTACTCCAAGCGGAGTCTCCCTTTTTTCCAAAAATTGGGCCCCACACACACCCACCCCTTCAGTAGCAGCAGTTGTGCCCCAGTTGTACACTTTACAGCTAGATTTGCATCAAGCACATTCAAAAATACGCCATTCTTAACCGTCCCCAGGATGACACCGGGGTAGGTAGCTAAGTCTTTCCTGATCCCAGCTCTGTTCATCTTGGCTCCTTTTAAAAAAAAAAAACAGCAATCAAGGGTTACTCCAAGCGGAATCTCCCTTTTTCCCAAAAATTGGGCCACACAGACACCCACCCCCTTCTGTGGCAGCACTTGTGGTCCAGTTTTACACTTCACAGGTACATTTGCATCAAGCACATTCAAAAATACGCCATTCTTAACCGTCCTCAGGATGGCACCGAGGTAGGTAGATAAAGTCTTTGCTGAACCATGACTTGTTCATCTTGGCTCCTTTTTAAAAACACTGTAAGCAATGGTTACTCCAAGCGGAGTCTCCCTTTTTTCCAAAAATTGGGCCCCACACACACCCACCCCTTCAGTGGCAGCAGTTGTGCCCCAGTTGTACACTTCACAGCTAGATTTGCATCAAGCACATTCAAAAATACGCCATTCTTAACCATTCCCAGGATGACACCGAGGTAGGTAGATAAAGTCTTTGCTGAACCATGACTTGTTCATCTTGGCTCCTTTTTAAAAACACTGTAAGCAAGGGTTACTCCAAGCGGAGTCTCCCTTTTTTCCAAAAATTGGGCCCCACACACACCCACCCCTTCAGTAGCAGCAGTTGTGCCCCAGTTGTACACTTTACAGCTAGATTTGCATCAAGCACATTCAAAAATACGCCATTCTTAACCGTCCCCAGGATGACACCGAGGTAGGTAGATAAAGTCTTTGCTGAACCATGACTTGTTCATCTTGGCTCCTTTTTAAAAACACTGTAAGCAAGGGTTACTCCAAGCGGAGTCTCCCTTTTTTCCAAAAATTGGGCCCCACACACACCCACCCCTTCAGTGGCAGCAGTTGTGCCCCAGTTGTACACTTCACAGCTAGATTTGCATCAAGCACATTCAAAAATACGCCATTCTTAACCATTCCCAGGATGACACCGAGGTAGGTAGATAAAGTCTTTGCTGAACCATGACTTGTTCATCTTGGCTCCTTTTTAAAAATACTGTAAGCAAGGGTTACTCCAAGCGGAGTCTCCCTTTTTTCCAAAAATTGGGCCCCACACACACCCACCCCTTCAGTAGCAGCAGTTGTGCCCCAGTTGTACACTTTACAGCTAGATTTGCATCAAGCACATTCAAAAATACGCCATTCTTAACCGTCCCCAGGATGACACCGAGGTAGGTAGATAAAGTCTTTGCTGAACCATGACTTGTTCATCTTGGCTCCTTTTTAAAAACACTGTAAGCAAGGGTTACTCCAAGCGGAGTCTCCCTTTTTTCCAAAAATTGGGCCCCACACACACCCACCCCTTCAGTGGCAGGAGTTGTGCCCCAGTTGTATACTTCACAGGTAGATTTGCATCAAGCACATTCAAAAATACGCCATTCTTAACCGTCCCCAGGATGACACCGGGGTAGGTAGATAAAGTCTTTGCTGAACCATGACTTGTTCATCTTGGCTCCTTTTAAAAAACACAGCAAGCAAGGGTTACTCCAAGCGGAGTCTCCCTTTTTTCCAAAAATTGGGCCACACAGACACGCCATCAGTGGCAGCAGTTGTGCCCCAGTTGTACACTTCACAGCTAGATTTGCATCAAGCACATTCAAAAATACGCCATCCTTAACCGTCCCCAGGATGACACCGGGGTAGGTAGATAAAGTCTTTGCTGAACCATGACTTGTTCATCTTGGATCATTTTTAAAAACAATGTAAGCAAGGGTTACTCCAAGCGGACTCTCCCTTTTTTTAAAAAAATTGGGCCACACAGACACCCCATCAGTGGCAGCACTTGTGCCCTAGTTGCAAACAGGATGTTTTGATTTGTATCAAGCACATTCCAAATCCACAAGCATTTACTCTCCCCAGGATGACACAGGGGTAGTAAATTCTTTGTGGATCCATGACTTGTTCATTTTGATGAACGTTAGTCTGTCCACATTGTCACTGGACAGACGCGTGCGCTTATCTGTCAGCACACACCCAGCAGCACTGAAGACACGTTCAGAGACAACGCTGGCAGCTGGACACGACAAAATCTCCAAGGCGTAACTGGAGAGCTCTGGCCATTTTTCAAGATTTGAAGCCCAAAATGAGCAAGGCTCCATTTGCAAAGTCATGGCATCAATGTTCATTTGGAGATACTCCTGTATCATCCTCTCCAGCCGTTGACTATGTGTAAAACTTGTTGTCTCTAGTGGCCTTGCAAAGGACGGTCAAAAAAAAATATGAAAAGATTCCATAAAATTGCTGTTACCAGCACCAGATACGGTGCTACTGGTACGGGTAGACTGTTGAAGATGATGAGACCGTCCCATGTTTGTCAAGTTACAACTGGGAGATTCACTTCCTGCACCTGCACGGTTGTTTGGTGGAAAAGCCGAGCTAAGATCGAGTAACAGCATCTGCTGATACTCCTGCATACGTGCGTTACTTTCTATGGCTGGAATTATGTCACAAAATTTGGACTTGTACCGGGGATCTAATAGTGTGGCAAGCCAGTAGTCATCATCACTTCTAATTTTAACAATACGAGGGTCATGTTGGAGGTAGTGCAGCAAGAAGGCGCTCCTGTGTCTTGCGCAGCCATGTGGACCAAGTCCACGCTGTGTTTGTGGCATAGAGGTGCTAACAGGTTCTTTCTTCCTCTGACATCTCCCCCCAACCTCTTTCAACAGAAATTTGACCAAGGTCTCCCTCATCCGCTGAGTCTTCCATGTCCATGGACAGTTCGTCCTCCATTTCTTCATGTTCTCTTGCACCTTCCTCAACATTTCGCCTGCTACCATGTGCCCTTGTTGATCCCTGTCCCCCATGGTCCCATGCCTGCCGCGTTGGTGATGATGAACGTCTGGACCTTGGTGATGTTGTTGTGTCTTGCGCATATGAATCCTCCTGTAGTTCCTCCCCTTCCTGTTGTCTCACCCCCTGACTCCGAATAGTATTTAGCGTGTGCTCCAGCATGTAAATGACTGGAATTGTCATGCTGATAATGGCATTGTCAGCGCTAAACATATTCGTCGCCATGTCGAAACTGTGCAGAAGGGTGCATAGGTCCTTGATCTGAGACCACTCCATCAGGGTGATCTGCCCCACCTATGCATCTCGTTGGCCCAGGCTATACGTCATGACGTATTGCACCAGGGCTCGGCGGTGCTGCCACAGTCGCTGTAACATGTGGAGAGTCTAATTCCAGCGTGTCGCCACATCGCATTTCAGGCGATGAACCGGCAGGCCGAAAGACTTCTGGAGCGATGCAAGTCGCTCAGCTGCGGCGGTTGAATGGCGGAAGTGAGCAGACAGTTTTCGTGCCCTGGTCAGAAGGCCATCTAGGCCGGGATAGTGTGTTAAAAATTGCTGGACAACAAGGTTCAACACGTGAGCCATACAAGGCACGTGTGTCACCTTGCCCAGGCGAAGGGACGCACCCAGGTTTGCAGCATTGTTGCACACGGCCTTACCAGGCTGCAGGTTGAGTGGAGACAACCATTTATTAAACTCGGACGGCAGAGCTGACCACAACTCCTCAGTTGTGTGACTCAAATTCCCAAGACAAGTCAAGCTAAAGACCGCCTGATGCCATTGTGCTCTGCTGCCAGCATAGTAATGAGGGGTGCGTGATTCCTTCTGCGCAGTGCGAACGCTGGTGGCCTGACCAGGCAGGCTTGGGGCGGAGGTGGAGGACCCAGATGAGGTGGAGGAGGCAGAAGCAGTGGCGGAACTTGGACAGACAGAGGATTGACACACAAGTCGTGGGGACGGCAAGACTTGTGCAGCAGACCCTTCACCATCTATCACCATAGTTACCCAGTGCCCAGTCAGCGACATGTAACGTCCCTGTCCATGCTTACTGGTCCAAGTATCGGTGGTGAAATGCACCCGTTGACACACAGAGTTTCTCAAGGAAGCAGTGATGTTGTGTGCGACATGCTGGTGTAGCGCGGGTACACCTTTCTTAGAGAAGTAGTGGCGACTGGGCATCCGGTACTGGGGCACAGCGACAGACATAAGGTCTCTAAAATCCTGTGTGTCCACCAGGCGGAAAGGCAGCATTTCGGTAGCCAAGAGCTTACAGAGGGATAAAGTCAATCTCTTAGCTTTGTAATGGGTCGCAGGAAATGGCCTTTTGTTTGTCCACATCTGAGGGACAGAGATCTGGCTGCTGTGTATAGACGGTGTTGAGTAGGGTGTCCCTGGAAAAATGCAGCTTTGTGAGGAAAGTGCAGGCGTAGACATGATGTTGCCTTCATCCAACGTTGATGCTATCGATGTCTGAGAGAGCTGTACACACGCACTTGTTTCCCCTTCCAAACCAACTGACGACCTACCAAGCAAAGTGCCTGTTGAGGTTACAGTGGTGGAAGTTGTGCGTGGAAAACCAGGTGTGACAGCTGTCCCTACAGTCCTAGAAGATGAAGAGCGCGCGGATGCACTAGAAGGGGCAGGCGGTGGATGGTTCGCTCCGCTAGGCCGCATTGCAGCACGGTGAGCTTTCCACCAAGACATATGATATTTATTCATGTGACGATTCATGGAAGAAGTTGTCAAACTGCTGAGGTTTTGACCTCTACTAACAGAATCATGACAAATTTTACAGATCACATAATTTGGGCGATCTTTTGCTATATCAAAAAAGGACCAGGCTAGGCAAGGCTTAGAGGGCATGCGACCTGTTGATCCACCCCGACCAGTGCTCAGAGACAGAGTGGTGGCTGAGGATGCAGTTGTAGACGTCCTACCAGTGCTCCGACTCTGTCCAGGAAGGTGCAAGGTAACTTCGTCGTCGGTTGCATCCTCCTCCACCGCCTCTGTTGACCTCCTCGAGTGCCTGACTGTGGGTTGACAGTAGGTGGGATCTAGAACTTCCTCATCAATTGTTGTGTTTGCACTCCCCTCACCCTCAGACCGAGCCTCTTCTTGCGCTGACCGAATATTTAAGTTGTCATCCCAATCTGGTATCTGCGTCTCATCGTCATCAGTATGTTCCTCATTGTCTATAACAACAGGTGTTACAGTGAAAAAGGGTCAACATTATGCTCAGAAACTTGGTCCTCACGGCCTGAATCAGAGTCACAAAGGTTCTGGGCATCACTGCAGACCATTTCCTGGTCTGTACTCACTGTAGGTTGGGAGCAAACCTCTGATTCCCAGGCTATAGTGTGACTGAAAAGCTCTGCAGACTCAGCCATCTCATTTCCACCATACTGTGCAGGGCAGATGGAGACTTCAGAGCTGGGAGAAAGCAAGTTTGATTGGGATGACAACTCAGATTACTGGTGTTTTTTGGATGCGGTAGTTGAGGTGGCGGAGAGGGCACTTGTTGGACCACTTGAGATCCATTCAAGCATTTTCCTTTTTTGGCCATCATCTACCTTTGTTCCAGTTGTCCGTGTCCGTAAAAAAGGGAGCACATCAGATTGTCCACGGTAAGTAGTAGACATCTTACTTTTGCTGGAAGATGGTCTATCTTCAGCAGATGTTAATGGAGCTTTGCCACCTTCCCCACGGACAAACCCTTTTTTTCCTTTTCCAACACGCCTCTTACCCTTTCCACCAGCATCTGTCATTTTGCCACTCATTTTGATTGCGACAAAATTGTGCACTTGTGGTAAATGTGGTAGTAAAAATTGAGAGGTGGTGTAGATTGCAGCGGTGGTCTACCTTTATTAACAGCAGAATAAACAACAATAATTATCACTGACAATGCAACTACGACCCTTAAACTGACAGCAGTGTTTGCTGGTATAATGGCTTAGTAACAATGAGTTTGAGTGTGCAATGCAGGCAGAGGTGCTGCAAATATCTTTGCACTTGTGGGACGATACAGAAGTCCAACAGCCACGTTTAGGATGCCACTAAGTTCACTCAGTGTTTGCTAGTATAATGGCTTAGTAACAATGAGTTTGAGTGTGCAATGCAGGCAGAGGTGCTGCAAATATCTTTGAACTTGTGGGACGATACAGAAGTCCAACAGCCACGTTTAGGATGCCACTAAGTTCACTCAGTGTTTGCTAGTATAATGGCTTAGTAACAATGAGTTTGAGTGTGCAATGCAGGCAGAGGTGCTGCAAATATCTTTGCACTTGTGGGACGATACAGAAGTCCAACAGCCACGTTTAGGATGCCACTAAGTTCACTCAGTGTTTGCTAGTATAATGGCTTAGTAACAATGAGTTTGAGTGTGCAATGCAGGCAGTGGTGCTGCAAATATCTTTGCACTTGTGGGACGATACAGAAGTCCAACAGCCACGTTTGGGATGCCACTAAGTTCACTCAGTGTTTGCTAGTATAATGGCTTACTAACAATGAGTTTCAGTGTGCAATGCAGGCAGAGGTGCTGCAAATATCTTTGCACTTGTGGGACGATACAGAAGTCCAACAGCCATGTTTAGGATGCCACTAAGTTCACTCAGTGTTTGCTAGTATAATGGCTTAGTAACAATGAGTTTGAGTGTGCAATGCAGGCAGTGGTGCTGCAAATATCTATGCACTTGTGGGACGATACAGAAGTCCAACAGCCACGTTTGGGATGCCACTAAGTTCACTCAGTGTTTGCTAGTATAATGGCTTAGTAACAATGAGTTTGAGTGTGCAATGCAGGCAGAGGTGCTGCAAATATCTTTGCACTTGTGGGACGATACAGAAGTCCAACAGCCACGCTTAGGATGCCACTAAGTTCACTCAGTGTTTGCTAGTATAATGGCTTAGTAACAATGAGTTTGAGTGTGCAATGCAGGCAGAGGTGCTGCAAATATCTTTGCACTTGTGGGACGATAGAGAAGTCCAACAGCCACATTTAGGATGCCACTAAGTTCACTCAGTGTTTGCTATTATAATGGCTTAGTAACAATGAGTTTGAGTGTGCAATGCAGGCAGAGGTGCTGCAAATATCTTTGCACTTGTGGGACGATACAGATGTCCAACAGCCACGTTTAGGATGCCACTAAGTTCACTCAGTGTTTGCTAGTATAATGGCTTAGTAACAATGAGTTTGAGTGTGCTATGCAGGCAGAGGTGCTGCAAATATCTTTGCACTTGTGGGACGATACAGAAGTCCAACAGCCACGTTTAGGATGCCACTAAGTTCACTCAGTGTTTGCTAGTATAATGGCTTAGTAACAATGAGTTTGAGTGTGCATTGCAGGCAGACGTGCTGCAAATATCTTTGCACTTGTGGGACGATACAGAAGTCCAACAGCCACGTTTAGGATGCCACTAAGTTCACTCAGTGTTTGCTAGTATAATGGCTTAGTAACAATGAGTTTGAGTGTGCAATGCAGGCAGAGGTGCTGCAAATATCTTTGCACTTGTGGGACGATACAGAAGTCCAACAGCCACGTTTAGGATGCCACTAAGTCCACTCAGTGTTTGCTAGTATAATGGCTTAGTAACAAAGAGTTTGAGTGTGCAATGCAGGCAGACATGCTGCAAATATCTTTGCACTTGTGGGACGATACAGAAGTCCAACAGCCACGTTTAGGATGCCACTAAGTTCACTCAGTGTTTGCTAGTATAATGGCTTAGTAACAATGAGTTTGAGTGTGCAATGCAGGCAGACGTGCTGCAAATATCTTTTCACTTGTGGGACGATACAGAAGTCCAACAGTCACGTTTAGGATGCCACTAAGTTCACTCAGTGTTTGCTAGTATAATGGCTTAGTAACAATGAGTTTGAGTGTGCAATGCCGGCAGACGTGCTGCAAATATCTTTTCACTTGTGGGACGATACAGATGTCCAATAGCCATGTTTAGGATGCCACTAAGTTCACTCAGTGTTTGCTAGTATAATGGCTTAGTAACAATGAGTTTGAGTGTGCAATGCAGGCAGACGTGCTGCAAATATCTTTGCACTTGTGGGACAATACAGAAGTCCAACAGCCACGTTTAGGATGCCACTAAGTTCACTCAGTGTTTGCTAGTATAATGGCTTTGTAACAAATGAGTTTGAGTGTGCAAAGGTCAGGAGGGTACAGTGGCAGGGTTGTGGATCTCTGGGTAGTGGAAAGGAAGCCTGCCTTTCTATCCCTCCTAATGGGGAAATGCAGCGAGGAAATCCCTGACCTTAGCTACACAGACGCTGTCATCTTGTGTAGCTGTTAAACTCTGTTTTCACGGACCTGTCACCTATGGCTCTGACCCTGCCGGTATGAGCCCTTAAAAGGACTGATAGAAAGTGCTATCCCTATGCTGTACAGCGCTGTGTATGGAGCGTACACAGCAGTATCGGCGATAGGAGCTGCGCCAGTGATGACTGACACCAAGGACGCAGAAGGCAGATAATGGCGTGCTGGAGGAAAATGTCCGGTTTTAAAATGCAGGGACATGTGGCATGGACATCCTATCACACATGCCGTTGCTTCTCTGGCTAAAAGTCCACTTAGCTGTGTGTGTGTCTGGGATTGGCTGATAGCTGGCCCACCCCACTACACGCGCGCGCTTAGGGAAGGAAGACAAGGAAAAAAAAAAGAAATAAATGGCGATCGCCATTATCCATACAGCAGTGATCTGAATGCGCTGTTCCCGCATACTATACACTGAAATTTCATAATAGTGTGAGTCACAGAGTGACTTACATTATTACAGCAGAAAGCCAGCTAGTAATTAGCTTGTCTTTTTGCTGCTAGAACCGTTCTCGAATGTATCTAGAACTATCGAGCTTTAGCAAAAAGCTCGAGTTCTAGTTTTATCTAGAACAGCCCCCAAAATCACTCGAGCCGCGAACTGGAGAACCTCGAACCACGAACCGCGCTCAACTCTATTTACAGCAAATCACTGAAGAAGATTAGTGTGAGAAGAAAAGAAAATAACAGGTTCAAATGGTAGGCAGAGCAACAAATTAGGGAGATTGATCAGAGACGTTTTAATGCTCTGGCTGTATTTCTGGAAAAAAAAAAAAGCAAAGACTTGTGTAATTTGACTTACATACACACAACAGCAATACTGCTGCTTGTTGCTGCTGTTACTTAATAGTTATACAGTTACATAGGTTGAAAATAGACCTAGGTCCATCAAGTTCAATCTTCCTCCACCAATTACACATTTCTTCTCACTAAATTATCTATAACCAACAATGTTGTGTGTACTGAGGAAATCATCCAGCCCTTTTATAAAAGCTATTATATCTGCATTTACTACCTCCTCTTGTGGTAGGGCATTCTACAGTTTAACTGTAAATAACCCTTTCCTATTTAGCTGACAGAATAGCCTTTCTTCTACCTATAATGAGCGCCCCCTGGTCCTTAGAATTGTCTTTGGAAGGAATAAGTCATGTGCCAGTCCTTTATTGCTTTATATTGTCCACACATGTATTTATACATATAAATGAGATCTCCTCTGAGATGTCTTTTTTATAAGCTAAACAAGCCCAACTTTTTCAACCTCTCATCATATTGGAGGCCTTACATTCCTTATAATATAGTTTCCTGCCTTTGAATGGACTCTAACTTCTGAATATCCTTTTTGAAATGTGGAGACCAAAACTGGATCCAATATTCTAGATGAGGATCTACAGAGGGGTAAGAATTTGGATTACAAGATTTTAGCTCTCTCTCTATACACCTTAAAATCTTGTTTGCTTTTGCAGCTGCTGATTGACATTGAGTGCTGCTGCTCAGTTTATTTGTAACCAGAATACCCAAGTCCTTCTCCTGTTCTGTAGTCCCAAGTTTACTTCCATTTAATGTATATGCAGCAATAGGATTACTTCATCCTGCGTGCAATACTCTATATTTATCAACGTTAAACCTCATTTGCCAAGTGTCAGCCCATTCAGACATCTTATCCAGATAGTTTTGTAATATTGTACTGTCATTTTTTTCTCCACTTTTTCTCCACTTTTTCTCCATTTTTTTCTCAACTTATTCTCCACTTTTTCTCCACTTTTTCTCCATTTTTTTCTCCACTTTTTCTCCACTTTTTCTCCACTTTTTCTCCATTTTTTTCTCCACTTTTTCTCCATTTATTCTCTACTTTTTCTCCACTTTTTCTCCATTTTTTTCTCCACTTTTTCTCCACTTTTTCTCCATTTTTTTCTCCACTTTTTCTCCACTTTTTCTCCATTTTTTTCTCCACTTTTTCTCCACTTTTTCTCCACTTTTTCTCCACTTTTTCTCCATTTTTTTCTCCACTTTTTCTCCACTTTTTCTCCACTTTTTCTCCACTTATTCTCCACTTTTTCTCCACTTATTCTCCACTTTTTCTCCACTTTTTTTTCCACTTTTTCTCCACTTTTTCTCCACTTATTCTCCACTTTTTCTCCACTTTTTCTCCATTTTTTTCTCCACTTTTTCTCCACTTTTTCTCCATTTATTCTCCACTTTTTCTCCATTTTTTTCTCCACTTTTTCTCCACTTCTTCTCCATTTTTTCTCCACTTTTTCTCCGTTCTTTTTCTATGGTCGGTCTACCCATTAGCTCTGCCATGCATACTGTAGCTCTACACCTACTGCACATGTTACTTTATGATTGACATCTCTTTCGTACCAGAGCTGTCTAAGTCTACTCTGACCCCATATTTGTCATTACTATATTGTCCTTGTACTGTATTATGACATTTGTATCATGTGTTTCATTTCTTGCTGTGTTGCAATTTTTTTGCTGCATCCCAATTGTACCTCTACATTGTTCGAGTTTATGTTATTGTTCTCTCACTCTTATGTGATACTGATTATTGTCATTTTTCATGATTACATGCAGATAAGTCCAATCTGACGAAGGCTCAGGCCGAAACGTCATTTGTAACTTGTTTTGGACAAAAACATATATGCTTATGAAAAAAAAATTTCTTAATACGGACCAATAAAGAGTGATTTTGCATTACTATCCATTGTGACTTACTGACTTAGTCTGGGAGATTTAGAGTGCCGAGGTTACTCACTAATTTTATCTATTATTACCTCTGAGCACCTATATACCAGTGAGCAGAGCTTCCTCTACAGTAGTTCTCCTGATTAGGCATGCCCTTACCTCATGAGCAGGGCATTGCAGCTTTGGTAGCAACCATTACGACATGGACTCTGCTGCTGTGGACCCGGGGAGAGTGAGTGCAGATTCATTGCACCCACACTCCTCACATGAAGGGTCCGCACTCCTAGAAAATGGGGGATACGTTCCCTGAGTGTCTCCCCCCCATATTCTAGACGGTCCAGAGTCGTCGTGGGACCCCTTTATTTTTTTTCTTACAATAAATTGGTGAAAGAGGAAATGTTTTGGGGACTGTTTTTTCAAATAAATTTCTTTTGTCGATTTTTTGTTTTTGTTAGTACTGACAGTTTATGATGTTGGGTATCTAATAGACGCCATGACATCACAAACTGCTGGGCTTGATCTCAGGTGACTTTACAGCTAGTATCAACCCGATTTATTACCCCGTTTGCCACTGCACCAGGGCACGGGATGAGCTGGGGTGAAGCGCCAGGATTGGCGCATCTAGTGGATGTGCCACGTCTG